>NW_011889365.1:592593-599239 GCF_000151845.1 Pteropus vampyrus | reverse complement strand
TTTATATTATTAATTTTTTTTCAAAAATGTATTGAGTACCTACTATATACCAAGCACTGTTTTAGGCACTGGGAACAAAACTAAACACAATGGACAACAATCTGTGCCCTAATGACGTTTTCATTTAGCCTGGGATGGGAGGCTGTGGGAGCAAACAATAAACACATAATACATACACTACATCGGTTAGAAGTGCTATGGGAAAAAAAGAGTGGGTAAGGGGACCGGCGCCAGCACGCGGAGGGGGAAGGCTTAGTGTCTTAAATAGGGTTGACAGCAGAGAAGGGCTCACTGATAGGGTGACATCTGAACAGAGCCAAGAGTGTGGGCAAGACTCTGAGGCAGAGCCTTGACGGTGGTCAAGAAGGAGCGAGGAGACCCGTTTGGGGGAGATGAAGCGGGCCTGGAGGGAAGGAAATGAGGTCACTGGGAGGTCGTGGAAGATTGTGGTTTTTACACTGGGAAGACTTCGGAGGGAGAGTCTGCATGTTCACCATAAAGGATCTTACTTTTAAAACTAAAGTTAGGGCCATTATAAACTTTTTCAATGTATTAACTTGATGGTTTTCTTGGCCTGAAACACATAGCATGTCCTAATCTCCTGTAAAAAGGCCTCCTCTTTTACAATGTTCTTTAATTTTTAAACATTCATTCATTCATTCATTCAGTTATTCGTTCATTTGTTTGTTCGTTCTTCCTTTGTTCTTTAAATAAATGCTTCGAGCCCTGTTCTAGGCTCTGGGAATAAAAAGAACAAGACAGATATAGTTCATAGTCTCATAAATTTGTAGTATAGTAGAAGAGGCAGTAAAAGTAAAATTTTTAATTATCAAAAGAAGTATGCCTGAAATCCCACAACGATTTAAAATAATTGATTTTGGTCTCTTCTGATCTTTATCCGCACAAGCTCGTAGTCGGTACCTGGTCAGATGGAATGAGAATCCAATTTTGCATTCTACATTTTTCTCCTTAACGTTTTCTGATGATCATTTTTTCCTCATTTCACATTATATTCAAATTTATAAAAAAAAATTCTGCGCAATACTGATAGACATAATTTAAATACTTCTCTATATATGTGCATTTAGACCATTTCCAATTTATCATTATTATAAATGATGCTACTGTATATATCTTCATAGATAAAACTTTTCCCTTCTTTTGAAGGATTTTAATAGGGTAAGTTTCCAGATCTGAGATTAGTGAGTCAAAAGCTCTTGACACACATTTTCTGTCTGTGCTGTGTTTATCAGGGTTTGATCTTATTTGCACATATCGGTACCACATGAATGTGGACTGCTTTCTATGGCTATTGCCAAGATAAAGGTCGGCCAAAAATCAAAATTGTGGTGAATGTACAGTTTCCAGAATTAGGAGAGGAATATCTTTCTTTGCATATGAATTGAAACAATGAGGAATAGGGTTATTTAGCCTTCCTAAGTAGAAAATAAATTCTCATTCATGTGTTATGTGGCAGAGAACAATTCCCACAGACATTCGGGCATTGTTCGAATATATGCAAGATATCTGCCACTCTTTCGGTTCTGCTTCATTATAGAAAGAGCTGTTTTTAATAAATCTTTTAGCAAGAGGGAAAAATCATATCATTAAGATTTTTTTACATTATTTTTCCCCAATGCTTATTTTTGAAAAATTTCAAACCTACTGAAAAACAACAATACAATGAACACCCACATACCTTCTTCATTCACAGATTGTTAACACTCTCACTTTTTCTCTCTAGACTCAATATCTTTCTCTCTACTTTTTTTTTTGCTAAATCATTTGAGAATTGTAGGCATAGCAACACATTCACCCCTAAATTTTCCAGCATTTGTTAGCTGAGAACAAAGACATTCCCCTACATAATCACAACACCATTACCACATTCAAA
This sequence comes from Pteropus vampyrus, assembly GCF_000151845.1. Classification (NCBI taxonomy): domain Eukaryota; kingdom Metazoa; phylum Chordata; class Mammalia; order Chiroptera; family Pteropodidae; genus Pteropus; species Pteropus vampyrus. The sequence continues at coordinate 597,345 of NW_011889365.1, read as the reverse complement.
CAATTGAATATTGTTACAATAGCTAATATTTGGGATGTGTTGAAATTTCAAATGTCCCCAAAATATCAAATAAGACTTTTTAAAATCCAGGATCCAGATGAGGATCATGCATTCCATTTGGCTGCCATATCTTTTTAACCTCCCTGAATGTAGAATAACCACTTTGCCTTTCTTAAAACAAATTCTTTGATGACGTTGACCATTTTGAAGAGTTCAGGCCAGTTATCATGCAACATGTTTCACAATCTAGATTTGTCTGATTATATCTTCAGGATTAGATTCAGGTTAGACATTTTGGGCACGTCTACTACACTGGTGATTTTGGTAGGCAGAATTCTAGGATGACCTTTGCCCTGTATAATCTCCTGTTAGGTGTGGGCAGAACCTGTGAATACGATGAGCTACCACTCCTGTGATTATATTACTCTGTATGGCAAGAGAGATTTTGCTCCCACTTAATGGCCCTACCTGAATACAGAGCCCAGCCAGTGGCACCCCCAACTTCAGAACACAGGGAATGGCCTTGCCCAACTAGAGACCCGTACAGCAAGCCTAACTTGCCTGTGGACACTACCAGCTGACTCATGCAGCACACCAACCTGACCTGACTGGTGAAGGTCTTTCCATGCCAAAACAAACATGCAAATTCTGGAAGAGGTGAGTATGTATCTAAATGCACAGATACCAATGCAAGGACACAAGGATCACAAAGAATCAGGTAAACATGACAGCACCAAAGGAAACTAACAAAGCTCCAATAACTGGCCCTAAAGAAATGAAGCCCCTGTGAACTGTCTGACAAAGACTTCAGAATAATCCTCTTGAAGAAGGTGAGCAAAGTAGAACACAGAGACAACTAAACAAAATTAGGAAAACAATGTATGAACAAAATGAGAAGTTCAACAAAGAAATAGAAGCCATTAAAAAAAAAAAAAGAAAAAACCAGAAATCTTAGCGTTGAGGAATACAGTGACTAAAAGAAGAATTCAATAGCGAAAATGACTCTGCGGCTGGACCAGAGAGGGTCTTCCCCATGTAACTTCTACGCTCCTCGGTGTTCTTGGGTAGAGGTGGCTTATTGCTGTTTGGCCACGTCCTCACCCTTGCTCTGGAGCCATGTTCTGTCGGTCCGTGAGCCCTCTCAGGCCTTGCCCCAGCCTGTCTCCTCCCTAATTCCTGAAGGAAGTGGAGCGAGTGAGGCCGGCAGGTTCACGGGCATGGGGACGTTGTTGTGTCCATGTCTGGATCCACCTCTACTCATGTCAGATGACAAATGTAGGGGTTTTGTCTTAGTCTCATATGAGCAGCTAATAAAAACGGGTCCAAGAGGATCTCACCTGTTTCTCTAATGACAGTAAGATTTCCCGGTTGCATGGTTTCCATTTGATTCTCTACATTCCCAGTGGGCAGGGGAAAATCCTTCTTATTCACTCATCTGCGTTATTTTCCTCCTGTGAGGCTGGGCGCCTCCACAGAGTCGACAGGGAAAAGAGACGAGATGCTAGGAGCCTGGGAGAGGTCTGCAAAGCGGCAGGCTCTGCTCCGTTTCTCCCCTCCCTGCTTGCCCCCAGTCCCTCCAGGACGGACTCGCACTCCTGAGCCCAGCTTGATGAAGTTCCTTTTGGAATCCACCAGGTGGCGCTTCTGAGAGGCTGCTCACTTCACCTAGATACCCAGCACATCCTCACCTGGCTTGTTAGTGCTCTGTTTTTTTTCATCGATTTTTCCATTACTTCAAACAAACATTTGCTGAGTGCTACCAGGAGCCAAGAAATGGAAACTGATAATAGTTAATAATGCATTTTATATGCATTACCTTATTTAATCCTCATAACAACCTTAGGAGGTGATTTGTTATTATTCTTATGCTACAAGTAAGGAAACTGAGGCTCAGGGAGGTTAAGTAACAAGCTGAGGGTCACACAGCTAATAAGTGGGAAAACTTGGATTTAACTCCAGGCCTGGAGGTCTTGCCACCCTCCCCTGCGCCCCCCATGGCGCTTTGCCATCCTGCCCCGCAAGTAATTTGACATGCATGCAAGTACCTCCCAGAGTGCCTGGGATGCAATAAAAATTGGCTCTCTTCCTTCAATCAAAAGGTGTATACATTGAGTCCAGGATGAAACAGGCTGGGTGGTGAAAAGGGTGAGTATATTATCTCTGCCTCCATCACATGTTCTAATGTGCTGTAGGAAAACCTTAGGTACTTGGGGATTTTCCAGCCGAGCATCTAACGTGTTCCGGGCAGGATGTGAGAAGGCGACAGTGCCGTGTGCAACGGCGCCATTACTAGGTACGACTTCCCAGGTGGTCTCCTTCCCAGGGGAGCAGATGGGAAGGCACGGAGAAGGCAGAAGGGTCACGGGAGGATTGGGGAGCTAAACGTGGTCTTCTTGGGAGACAGATGCCTCTGTGTCCTCTGTCCCAACCCTGACACCCACAGACTGTGACCCATATGCGAGTCTTAGGCATCTCTTCTTTGGGAAAAAAGAATGTGAGTCCACCACGGAGTTTATTCACAAAACCAACACACAGCTATTTTAAGGGGCTATCTCCAGGAATCACTATAGCCCAACTTGTGTCACTGAAACGAAGTCACCAAGTAACTTCACCAGCCAGAAGGAATGCCTGGGGAGGGCGAGGGCGGAGGGATGCAGACTCAGGAGGGAGACAGGGGAGCCCTTCCTTTGCCTTTTGCTAATCCACTTACCTTACTCAAGAAAACGAGAAAACTGCAGACACAAGAGAAACAGCAGTTAAGGGGGACTAGGCATTTTCTCTTAAAAATACCTGACCACAAAGTAAAGGTAAAAATCACCAAGTCCTCCAGCTTTTGTTTTGGTACTATCACAGCTGCTGAGAGTAGTCATGGAAACCTGCAGGGGTGTCCCATCTTAGCACTCCCAGCTCTGGGAACAGAAGCTGAAGTCACTCTGATGTGAGCTTTTTAAAATAGAAACTATCTTGAACCTGGATGAATAGGCCTCAAGGTTTTGCCTTTGCCTAGTTTGGAAATGTTTGTTTCTCTTCTCTGGCTAGAATCTAATAGTGCACCAAAGACCAGTTCTGGTGAAGTCTATAAAATGCTATATTTGGGCTTTTTTTAGTCATCAGAGACAGAAACCTAAGTCAACTGAGGTTAGGTAGAAAAAGGTTGGGGGAGGGGGACTCAGATTGTATAGGGGGACTAAAGCTGTCCTGGAAATATTCAGAGACCCAAAGCCGGCATGAGGAGTCACTCTCTGTTTTGTCACCTCTCATCTTGGTGACTGTCCGCGGACAGACCTCACACTCACACTCTAAGGCTCCTTCTTGGAAAGGGACGTGACTACTAGCAGTTCTCAAGTCACACCCTCACATTCTTTCTATTTCAGATCAAGGGAGAGACACTGCTTCTGAGCTAAACCATCTCAGCTGGGTCTGACTGGCTCAGCTGGGGATCACCTGTTCCTGGGCCACAGGAGGAGGGACCACTGGTGTCCTGAGATGAGAAAGAGGAGCCCCACAAAACCTCGCAAGTGGAGCAGGAAAGGGCTTCTCCCTGCTCCTGGATCATCGGCATTTGATCTCGGGCAGCCAGGTGCTATAAAGATCAACTAATTCTGTTGAAGGTGCGTGATACAGGTGATAGCTAAACACGCTGTTCCTTCTCGGGAAGCTTACTGGTGGCCCTCTGGGTCTGATCAGGAGAGACAGCTCACACGGTAATCTGGGAACGTGTATCACAAAGAGTTATTAACTATAACAGATGATTACAGTAATGATGGATTGGCTAGTAAGTAAAGAACGCTAATGAATGCAGAAGTAGCAGATGTAAGGACCAGCTGCTCCCCATAGGGAGAGAGAGAGCACCCAAGGAAGAGCTCCCACATCTACTGGGCTGAGATCCAGACCTGTGCAGCCACGAGTCACTAAAAGTTATTGCGGCGCCATGCAGTGGAAGTTTCTGGAAATCTGCCCCTGAGCTGTGGAGGAAAGCTGTTCAGGAAGTTGTCTCCAACACTAGAGGCGCTTTTCTATAAAGCTGCCTGGGCTTTTGGACAGCATACCTGGGACGGGGCAAGGGAGGTGCTGGTGGCTGTGCATGGGGGGGTCGGGCTGCGGAGAAGCTGCGAGCGCTGTTGGAGCCTGTTCCGCGGGACCCCGCAGGCTGCGGGAACCTCGGAGCCCGCACACTGGAACCAGGAAGCAAATAAACCTCTTTTTTCTTTCTACAACGTCCCTCTGGCGCCCTCTACTGCCAAAACTTCAGTACCAGCTCCAAAGGCAAAAACAGTTAAAGGCCCAGATCCATTTTCACACAATAGTCCAAAAGAGTGCATAAATTCACAAGTGTCTCGATACCTAATATAATGACTTTGTTGGAGAAATATTTATTTAGATTTAGATTTAGAAACCGTAAAACAACCGGTAGCTATTTAGCATCCAGTATGTGCTACGTTCGGATTTGAGTCAAATGGGAGTAAAGCTCTGGAGGTCTTTTCTGAGCAGCAATGTGGCGTGATGGGAGCACTTCTAGCACAGGAGGACAATTCTCAGACGCTGAAGGTCGTTGTGTAGGAAGTGTTCTTCCTTCCTAGTAATTAGAGAAATGAAATTTAAAATTGCTTCATTGTACCATTTTTCATCTACTGGTGTAAAATAAATAAGATGATGAAACCAGTGCTGGTCAGGTATTGAGTACAGACGCGCGCAAACATTGTTGGCGTCTTCAGTTTACTGCAGGGGTTCAGTCTCCTGGAGGAACAGAAT
>NW_011889365.1:585313-591831 GCF_000151845.1 Pteropus vampyrus | reverse complement strand
GTGTTGCCCAGGCCTGAGTAGGGCATTCAGATGGGCAGTGGCCTTTTGAAATGCTAGGAGTTCATCTCATTCCTGAGTCTGTCCATTGGGTGCAGTGAGGAGCCCAGAACTCACAATCGTGCAGAACTAGTCATCATACTTGGAGAACTCAGCAGGTAGAGCTTCTAACCCATTCACGATGGCCCAACCCTCAGGGCACACCTCAAACTTACAGGTATGTTTACGCGGACCTCTTCTGGAGACTGCGACATCTTTTGCTGGGTTGTACTGTTCCCTAGAAGAGCTCTGGGATTTGTGACAGCACCATCTGACCCTACAAACCCTCTAACTGCAAGGCCCCTGCTTCCCAGGAAGGCCAACGGGAGAAGGTGGGGTGGTAAATGTGAAGAGCTGCGAATTCCTCTAGAAAAGCTATTCCACACACCCAGTCTTTACAGACAGCACCCTTCCTCTTATTTCAGGCCCCAGGCAATTGTGAGCTACTCGAAAGGCCCCCAGACGTCTCTTCTGGGCAAATGAAGTGCCCTAGCCACAGGCTTACTAGGTTTCCGTCTCCCTTGAAACGTCCATTTTCTCTCTCCTTGACCCTTGGACCCATTAGCAGAGTGATCCTATGTCCCACTTTTCCTGGGACAACCCCGTTTACATCTGTCCTAGGATAATTACACCAGCTCCAGAGTGTCCTGGGTTGTAAAGTATAGGTCACACTACCCATGAGTCGTATTAGTTTCAGGTTAAGCCCATTGCGGGTGGTTGGGGTGGCTCATGGCATGTATCTCAGCCACAGCCCCGGGAAAGGACCCTGGGCGGGCAGAGACCAGGTTACAAAGGCATAAACAGCCAGGCTCCTAGACCCCAAAAAACTTCTAATTTAGTTGAGAAGACATAGAAAAATAACAACAATGCAAGAGAGTGTGTGCCAGGTCCATGCAGCCATGAATTTAATGAATCATTTATTCATGAACCAACATAAATTGAAATGCCCCAGGCCGGGTGCTGGGGCTGTACAGTCTATGCGATACACACTCCAGATGGTCGAGTGCTGCATACTGGAGATATGGTGAGCCGACCGGTCTCATTCCAAAACTGCCTGCAAAGCTCTCACAAAACCCACTTCGTCTATTTGCGCAGGAGGGTAAGTAGCACACAACCCAACCTTCTGACCCAGGTGCTAGAGAGGAATGTGTCCTTGCTGGTCTGAGCTGGAAGGGGTGGCTCTGGGAAACAAGGTGTGAGCGGGAGAGGTGATAGAGCCAGAATCGACTCATTCCCACGCTGGAGACCAAGGAAGCCTCGCTTGCCAGCTCCGTAAAAGATGACTTCCCATCTTACAGATCTCTCAGTGTCCAAAGTGCTGGGCACATAGCAACAGTAACTGAGCAAATGGATAAATGGAAGACTACCCTCACAACCCCAAAGTATTAACTAAATAATCTCCGTGCCAATTGTGAAAATTAGGAAATAAGGGCCCCAGGAAGGAGGGTCTGGTCTAGCTGGGGACATTCCGAGGTCTTCCTCCTGGGCACTTGCTCCTCCTGGAGAAGAATGATGACCCGGCCACGCAGAGCGATGCTGCAGAGTGGTGGCCGCTGCTATTTAGGGGGTCAAGGCCACATTCTTGTTCTAACTCTGACCTCCTGGCACAGGCAGCAGTCACTGTCTCTATGCTGAGCTCGACGGGGCTGAGCCCCTGTCTCGAGATGCTCCACTTCAGGGGAAGCAGAGCTGAATGTGAGATGACACCCCATGAATAAAGGAAAGATCGACTCTCAGGGGCTTAGATGGAAGCGACCATGGGTCTTTGTCCAGTTTAAAATGCTGATTAGTGGATAAGATTCTAAGACCAAGGGTGATCCTGGGGAGGTGACCTTTCTCCAGGGGGTCATATCATAGACTCAGATGCTAGATTTGCACGACTGAGTCTACTCGCTTTCTCAGGGGAAGGAAGGAGTCTCGGTGATCCTCTGCGCCATCTCTGGTGTGCTCCCCCCAATCCACCTACTTCTCTTCCCTGCCAGTCACCTGTCCAGCTACTCACTCAGTAGAGACAATCTAGGTCACCTGAAATGATCTCAGGCACCTTCTGACCTTTCCTCGTTGTCCCCTCACCCTCATTTCTCTTCTCTGCCATGGTCAGCATCTCCCTCTGGGCCTTCGGTCTTGTTCTATCCCTCCTCCTCTGGGGGAACACACTCCATCAAGTATTCCCCATCCTGCACCCTCAATTCCTCTGCCCCACACACCTCTGTCACCCCCACACTTCCCTTGATCCTGCTAGGCTCTCAAGTTACCGTCCTCTTTCACTTAAATCCCTATATTTATACCATTTAAAAAGAATTATTTGTTTATTGGAGAAATTTGGAAAATACAAAAAGGTATAAGATAGAAAAAAAAATGACCTATTATTCTACTACCACGAGGCAACCACTTTTAAATTCATTGTTAACAGTTGTTTTAATGCCTGAATTCTTGTGTATGTGTGTACAGTATGTATCTTTTAAAATTGGGTGGCATGTTGGATACTATTTTTTAACATACTTGCTCATTTAATACGAACATTTTGTTATATGATGCTTCTAAAATATATGCTTTAATGATTTCATAGAGTTATCGCAAAATGGTTGTGTTTAGCTAAACTTTATTAATATTTAATGCTTTCTATTTTCCACCATCATAAATATACAAATCTTTTATTGCTTATTAGAATAAATCCCTAGCAATATTGGGGTTGGGGTGTTTGTGAACATTTTTATGGCTTTTGATATTTTATCAAATTATGAGTCAGAGATTTGCACAAATTTGTATTTCCCCAGCTGCGTATGTGTGCCTTTTCTGAGCATCCCTTCAGGACATCTGCCCAAACTGGATATTAAGATTTTTAAAAAGAGTTGCTAATCTAATTCTATCCCCATGTTCTCACTATCTGTTTCTTTCTATCTTATAATCTGATTTATGATCTCACAGCTTTAGTAATTCAAAAATTCTCCTCCCGATTCTCTTTGTCCTTCGATTTGTTTTATTTTGCTGGCCTCGCGAGGCTCTGCTCCACCCTAAAGCTTTCGCTCTGGGACCCCCCAGAGGGTCCTCGCCGGGCTCCTCTCCCAGTGACCTCGAGCTCCTGTACTATTGGGACAGATTTTAATACACCCCACATCTGGAGGGATGAACAGAAAGATGCGTGATAAATCTATGTCCACTCTCTGTCTCTGGCTTTTCCCAAACCCTTTGCACCCCTGTGCTGACTACATAAGCCCCGCCCCCAGCCAGCCCCACCCCCGTCATCACCAGCTGTCTCCTCTGCCCACTGCTTAGGTCTCTGGGGCTGGCTTCCCAAGTCTCGATCTCTAGCCAGGGACTCAATTCTGAAACCTGAACAATTTCCACATCAGCTGAAAATATTTTTCGGGGTGTCCAGCCACCTCATCAATTCTTGTGAACAACTCTGATGTCAAATCAAGGTCTCCCTCTTCCTCTAAGACCCTCTTCTTATTTCTCTGCTTCTATCTGTGGCTAACATGGCCACGACATATTTGACGCCTTGCCCCCTCTTGCTGTCTTCCACCCATTGTCCACCAAGCCCCACGGAACACCTTCCTGGCGGGTCTGTCCATCTCCTGCCCTCTTGCCAGCCTCACGGGCCCTGCCTTAGGTCAGGTGCTCATCCTCTCCCCTCTGGACAGTTTCACCAGCTTGTTTCATGCTGGTCTCCTTCCCCTAAGCTCCTCCTGCGCCAATTCAGCCCACCCTCCCAAAAGTTACCGAAGCCTGTTCCCCCAGCCATCGCCCTGAAGCATTTCTGATCATCTCACTTATCAGCTTAAAACTTTTCAGTAGTTCCTCCGCGAGTCCTGAATACCAGCTTCAGCCTGGCCAGCCTGTCTCACGAGAACGCTTTGGATTTCAGCTGCCACTTCCCCTCCTAGTCTTACCTACCACTGCACCCAGCAAAGATCTCATTTCCCGTCCCAGTGGCAACATCTACATGTCAGATGGCCGTGCCTTATTCTTCCCTATTCACGTACGTTTGTCAATGTCATTCTTTCCACTCAGACTTGCCATCCCTCAGGGACCAGAGGAACTCTTATCTCTCCCACAAAACCATTCCTTATTCTTAAAAACAATTAAAAGTGCCCCTCTCCCTGAATCCTTACATCACTTATGTGTAACATCCTTTAACATTGTACGGAGGTCTGGCTCTGAGGGGGTTTTCTGAAATGGGGAGGAGGGGATTAGGACAAGCTGCTCACCCTACCCTAATGGTACGTACCACAAAATGCCTTAATGAAAGCTAACAGTTATTGGTGTTTCCATGGGAAAACATATCTCATGCATTGCCTCACTTAATTTTCACAGCGTAGGAGGCTTTGGTAGCTCAAAGATTTCTGTATGGGGGGGGTGCCTAAGGGCTGCAATCCAATGGGAAGGTGGGGATGCAGATGCTAAGTAAACATGCCGTCTTCACTTAGATTTCATTCAAGGTGGCTTTGGAGGATGCCGATGGCAATTATGGAAGGTAGGAGCAAAAGCTTCCCGAAGCCCATCACCTGGGGGTGACCAACCGCATTGCATGAATGAAGAAACTGATGCTTAGAGAGGTTGAGTGACTTGCCCCACATCACACAGGTGGCACAGGACGGAGCTGGGCCTCGAGCCCCATCCTCGCGATGACAAAGCCCATGCTTTGCGGCATCATCATCACTGCAGCACCGCTTAGTAGTCTTACCTCTTTGAGGGCGGGATTTTGATTTTTTTATATGGTTGTATTTCCTAAAATCAATGATCACAATGCTTTCCATGTAATTGGAATCCAATGAATATCGTTTGAATGTGTTGTGGCGCGAATGATTCTGAGACCCACAGAGCCAATTGAGATTAATTATGGGCCTTTATTAGCCGGCCGGCGACTGACTCTCTACCACGCAGGGTTAGAGGAGATCAGCCCCGAGCTTCTAGAGGAGGCATCTTATAAAGCCTCCTACTACATCCTTGAATAAGCAGATTACAAGAAGCAGAAGTTAGCCATTAACGTTTTGTACAAAGATAAATGTATCCGGGGAACTCTCAGATCAAACAGGGCCTAGTGGACAGTTTTATTATTTTCACCTTGGAATGTTGCACTTCTCCTGGGGCTGGCGCCTGGAGATATCACCTCCCTGTGACTGAGTTACTGCTTGCGCCTGGAGATACTGCCCTCCGTGAAACTGGAGAATTTCCACTTTTACAGAATGGATGAATAAATGAATACTGAGAATGCAGAAGAGGTAAAGCCAACATAGAAGCCTTTTTCTTTCAGTACTCAGATGCTGTCCCCAGAAAACCCAGTTATCCGATTATGAAATCGGATTATTTAGAAACTCCCCTTGTGCCTTCTTGGGTATGGAGTCCGTGCTTGCGTGTGAACACACATTGGTATAAACGTGTGTGTGCTTTGGCTAATGTTACGATCACCTGAATTAAGTTGAATGGATATGATGTTCATAGCTACTAGACTTAGGAAGATACCTTTATTTAAGATGCTACTAAGTGGCTATTTACTTAGCGGTTAAAATTCTGTAAGTGTATAATTGCTCCTTCAAGCATAATCTTGGCCATCCTCTGTTTTTAGGTAGTTAAATACTGAATTTAATTTTTTATAACAATCCTGGGCTGGATATATGCTAACGGGTGCTGTATATTTGGGATACGATAAAACCTTGGGATATTGTTATCAGCTGAATTGCGGCTCCCTCAAAATTTACATGTTAAAATCCTAACACTGCTCCTCCACCCCAGAACCTAAGAATGTGATGGGTATTTGGAAAGTGGTCCTTTAAGAGAGGTAATTAAGGTAAAATGAGGTCATGTGGGTGGGCCTTAATCCATTATGACTGGTGTCCTTGTAAGAAGAGGAGATTAGGACACGAACAGGCGAGGGTTGACTATCCAAAGACAGGGAGAAGCCATCTGCAAGGAGAGAGGCCTCAGAAGAAACCAAAAACTGCTCACACCTTGAACTTCACCTCCAGAACCGTGAGAAAAGAAATGTCTGCTGTTTAAGCCAAGCGGTCTGTGGTATTTTGTTATGGAATCTCTAGCAAACTAATACAGATATTACGGTCTTGATGTAGGAAGGGACCCTAGAGGACCTCCAGTCCATCCACCCTTAGAATTCTTGATTGCACCCCTTCGCATATCCCTCATCTTGCCAGTAGTCTGTTTTTCTTTGAACATCTCCTCTTTGAAGGTCTCCTCCCCTTCACGGGATGCCTATTTCATTTCAAGCAGCTTTGACTAATAGAAAGCTTTGCAGATTGAACACAATCTCTGTCTACATTCTGAAGGCAGCTCTGCAAATAGCTCATACAGAGCAGAGCGCTGGCACAACTTTTTGCAGGCTGGGTTCCCTGCAGAGCAGACCCTGAGGTGGAAGTTAGCGTTCAGGATGTTTACAAGGAAGTGTCCTTGCGATTAGCACCTGTGGAAGACAGGGGACCAAAGCAGGAGTGGGCAGAGGAAGAAGTGTGGCTGCAGTGAAGGCT
>NW_011889365.1:578437-585263 GCF_000151845.1 Pteropus vampyrus | reverse complement strand
GTCTGTGGTATTTTGTTATGGAATCTCTAGCAAACTAATACAGATATTACGGTCTTGATGTAGGAAGGGACCCTAGAGGACCTCCAGTCCATCCACCCTTAGAATTCTTGATTGCACCCCTTCGCATATCCCTCATCTTGCCAGTAGTCTGTTTTTCTTTGAACATCTCCTCTTTGAAGGTCTCCTCCCCTTCACGGGATGCCTATTTCATTTCAAGCAGCTTTGACTAATAGAAAGCTTTGCAGATTGAACTCAATCTCTGTCTACATTCTGAAGGCAGCTCTGCAAACAGCTCATACAGAGCAGAGCGCTGGCACAACTTTTTGCAGGCTGGGTTCCCTGCAGAGCAGACCCTGAGGTGGAAGTTAGCGTTCAGGATGTTTACAAGGAAGTGTCCTTGCGATTAGCACCTGTGGAAGACAGGGGACCAAAGCAGGAGTGGGCAGAGGAAGAAGTGTGGCTGCAGTGAAGGCTCGAGGACAGCCTTGGCCAATCCGCTGGACCTCCGCAGCTGGAATGCTTTCCAGAGTTGTCCTGAGATGGCCAGGTCTTCATACCCGGGCTTCGATCTCTCACTGGGTATGCGCCGCTCTGGCTAGGGATGTGGTCTTGAGAGGCACCTCTCAGAAGCTGAGACACCTCCTGAAGCCTCTAACCCGGATGCAGAAGAGCAAGCTCTGTCAAAGGCTAGCCTTTGGAATCTTTGATTTGAGGAAGAGCAATGTGAGCTTGCCACAGAGCTCATTAATGGAAGAAACTCACAGACCCACCTGGAGTGACTCTCCCTCGGAACTGTTATGCTCAACCGGAACTGGAGCTATGTCACCAAGTAATGTCCCCACGGTCGGCTCGCCTGGAAGGGAGGCGGCAAGTCTTTCCTGGAAGGGAGTTCTGGTAGCACGTCACTGTGTTCACGTACAATCGTAAAGTAACTTTTTATAAAGTAACTTTTTATTACTGCAGCCTGAAGTCTATGGGGTCACATCACTATTGGCTTTTGAGAACCATCCACTAAGTCACTTAATTCTTCACATAGACAGATCTCTGCCTGGACAGAGGCCCTGGAACCCAAAACAGCTATAAGACTGGTTTTCTTAAAATAAAAATTATATCTTTTTTCTATTTGTAACCTGTATTGGTTCTCCCTTTGTCTTCATCAAGCATCAAGCATCTGTTCCCCTCCCCCGCCCCAATAACACTCCATTTGCACAGGAATATTATTAGGCAATGACTTGGGGCCTTTGAATGAGGGACTGCAGTAGATCTGAGTTTTTTAAATAAGAGATTTGTATTTTAAAGGGAAATAAATTCCACTCACCGAATAGGATTAGGAAAATTTTTCTTTCCCTGCAATGTCAGGAGTCCCGCGAGCATTTGTGTTAAAGTGGCATGTTTTCAATTTTTTTCTGGTGATGTTTTAGACCCTTATTGGCTGGTGAAGTGGTCAGCTGTCTGGAGGGCCCTCCGTTAATCTGTCCTTACAGGAGCAAAGGGGAATGTGAAAGACAATGTTCCCGCAGAAGTAGCATCAGAGCCCAACCAAACGCTCCCAAACAGCATCCAGCCAAAGGTCTGGCAGGAAAACCCAAGAGGAGTATATGACCATGAGGGCCTTCTGATACAGCGGGCTTGAAGCCACATCTGCAGGAGCGGCAGAGTGCTTTCCACTTGCCTCTCCTACCCTGAGCTTTGTTTTTAAGACACAGGAATCTTTAAAAAACAAAACAACCCTATCAGATTTAAATCCTAAAGATTTCCCTACCTAGCCTTACCCTTCCCTCTCTGCTCTTCTCCTCCTCTCTCCTAAACAATAGGATCAAGGGAGTCCGTGTGGACTTTGATAAGCGCATCCTCTTTGTCTGTAGCCTTGATTGGTAGATGGGAGTGGGAATCTTGGCTCTCATTGGCAGGGGATTGCAGGGGGTGTGGTAGTGCGAGCCCATTGACAGTAGAGAAGAGAGGGGAGTCGGGCTCTGATTGGCAGGGAATTTTCCAGGTGCAAGCCAGGTTCACCTCTGTGCCTCTGAGTGAGAATTCTTATTGCCTATTCCAAACCTCTTCTCTCTGGCTTCCCCTTCCTCCAGCATGGGGTCCACCTTGGAAGCTCTCTGGGTGCCAGTCCCTCCCCGCCCTACAGAGCACTGCCAAACCCTCGCTTGCCATGGGGTCAGCCCTCCCGGGTTTAGGCTGGTCAGTGAAAGCAAGGTGGGCTCCAGGACACTTGTCCTGCATTTTGTTCAAGAGTTTGTTTCTCCTGACTTGGAAAAGTCAGCAGTAATTGTTGAAGACAGGCTTGGTGCCCTTTCCAGCCCCAACTCCTAGCCCCTCCTCTATCCAGCCACGTGCTTCTGAGGGATCTTTGGCTCAGACTGATGTACCCGCAAAGCCTTCCTCTTTGTAATTATGTGAGGCAAGAGCTGAAGTCTCCCAAAAGAATCCAAGAATTGAAGCCTGAGGTTTCTCTCGTTGAAGTCTTCCGAGCCTTCTGATGTGTCCCAATTTTTCTTTATTGGAATAAAAAAATAAAAAAAAAATTCCTCTTTACCGTAGTATTTCACAGAAGAACTAAAACATCCTGTTGGAAATAATGTCGGAGAAGGCACTACTGTTAGAAACCGGAGCTGGAATGTTAAGGGGAGGGACTAGATTCCATAACCAGCACGGAGGCTGACTGCGTATTCCACTCTGGTAGCTAAGACAACCTCAGCACTGCGAGGTCACAGAAAGGTTGCTGTGGAAAGTCCCCCAGGAGAACTGCCTCTGGGCCTTTGGGGAAGGGAAATGCAGATCCTGGGCAGAGGCTTGCTGGCGTGCGTGCGCCTTCTGCACACAGATACTTCTCATGTCTACCCAGACCCTATGTCTCTCAGGCCTGCATTTTGTGATTTTTGTGTTTTTTTTTTTTTTTTTACCAATGTTTTCCATTAACATTTATTGTTATTTGAGTTATTGATCCCTAAAGTGTGTATGACTCACTAGACTGAGTAGCAACTACCTAGATGGGGAAACAAATGCACACGCATATATATATATACTCATCAATATGCATGCTTTCTGAAATTCTATTATCTTTTATTGCTTTCCCCTCTATTCTTCCTTGCTTTTTCTTCTGACAAATCCAGGACACTTTGCAGACATGTAGGCAAACATGGCAATTCCTATGCCCTATATCAGAAGGTGTAGTGGCCAGAGGGTCCTGGGGAGGGTACTTCCCAGGACACACAGATACTCACTCTGCACAAGAGCCTGGCATGTGTGCACACAGGCTGCGGCTCTGCGGGGACCAGCCTCGCCTGCTCCCCTGCTCTCTTCTTCCTGCCCTTTTGCCAATTTATCACTCTGCGCAGAAAGGAAGAGACCAGATGGATTTGGCCCACAGCTAATACTAATGCACTTCTGTTCATGAGTAATCGCTTTTAACAGAAAGTGGGGTGTGCTGTCCTGAGGAGGTCAGAGAGAGAAGATGAAAGCTCCCATCACGAGAAACTGGTCTCGCAGATTGAAGACAAAAAGGTAAAGGGACTAACAGTCAGTCGTTGGTGAAAAGCAGTGGCAGTGAAAAGCTAAGCCTAGGAGCACACCAAACTAAAAGGCCATCTTTTATCACGAGAGGAGGAAATGAATGAATAATTTAGATTCGGCTAAGTACAGCCAGCAATCTTATATCTGGAACAAGGCCTGAATAAAAACAAGATGACCTAAGCTTTAAAACGAAATGGGTATTACAGGCGCTATCTCAGATTTGTGTTATTAGCCGGCACTAGCTGAAAACCAGGAGTAAAACACAGTTCTGTGAATTTGGAGCCCGAGTGTGATGGACACTATAAGACACACAGCACACTGCTGACACACTAAATGAATTTTTCACATTACAGTCTAAACTCATTAAATGATCACTGTTGTGAAAGATGAAAAACAAGTTTAAATTCTAGAGACTCGGAGTTTTAAATGCCACAAATGCCAGCGAGCTCAGGCCCCATGCTACCCCTCTGCAGACACATGGATCTCACAGCACTGCTGGTGCCAGACTCAAGACAGTGCATACGCTCAGGAAAACCGGATGGGGAGCTGGAAGCTGCTCCCCAGGGCTCCTCGTCTCCGATCCCCTCTGCTTCTCTCTCCCCGAAGAGCGTCTGTGCCACAAGACTGCCAGATTTAGCAAGAAAAATATAAATAGCCAATTAATTTTGCGCTTCAGATAAACAAGTTCTTTTTTTAGTATGTCTCATGCAATAACTGGGCACGCTGCATTTGACTGGCATCCCTAGTCTGCACGTGGGGTCTGCCAGGCCCTCTGCCTGCCTTCTGGGTTACCCCCGAGCCCCTCGCACAAGCTCAGAGTGGCTACAAACCAGCTGCTCCAGTGCCTGTGACTTGCAGATATGGAGGACCTGCCACCGTTGTCTTTTCCACATGCAAGACCCAGAGTAACGGTGATCCGTGGTACGAAGCTGTAGGTCACAAGAGAGCCTCAGGAGGGGGATGCAGCGGCAACCCCAGGAGACACAGATATTTCTAGCTTCTCGTTCAGAAGTGGAAAATTTTTCATTAGTTCTGTTGCTCTTGACCTTAAGGAAGTCTCTGAAACTCCCTGGATCCCAGCTTTATTTCTGACACAATAGAACAAACCAGACAGTGTCTATGCTGCCCAATAAGTCTAAAAGAAAAAGATTTGAAATGGCCAGGGAATACTTACACACAGCATCTGTTGCGTAGCTGGTCTCACTTGATTTGCAAGGAATAGTCCCTTTCCCGGGTCACCTTGTATAAGGAACCATCTGTGGCAGTCTCCCAAGAAGGGGCTTTGGGCACAGCAGGAGCATCGAAGTTTCTGAGTCAGTTAGTACATTCAACCTCTCACCTCCATGTACATCTTCAAAGAACCCCACCCAACAAAACCCAACTATTGTATTGACCCACCAGACACAGACATCCAAGCTGTCTTTTCTCAATGCTGGAAAGCAGAATGTTTTGGGATAGTCAAAGAATCAGGTGATTTTAAGGTTTAAGGTTACCTGAGAAATTACATAGACGAGGAAACCGAAGTCCCAAGAGGAGGCTGAGCAGCTGATTGACATGGTTTCTTTGGTTGCCGGGATTCCCACTACATGGACGGCCCCCCTTCTTTGGCTCTTACGTGCCACCACACTGTCCTATCTCCCCGAGTCTTCTCTCCAGGGCTGACTAATACACTATCCCAGTAATTTAGTTTTTTCTAATGAAGAAAAAAATGAAATAGTAAAAAAAAATAAAAATACAAATAAAAAAAAGTAGCACATTCGCTTTAATTACAGTCACTTTTGCATCAAATTCTACCAGACCAGAAGGCAGGCAAGGATTTTTTTCTTCTTTGGTTTGTACAGATCTTACCAACCCCTAATCTTTTGCTTGGTAAATAAGAACCAGCCATTTATGGGCCATTGTCATTTCAATGAATGATGTGAGCCTTCTCTGCTCCCTAAGTGCATATCTCCCTCCTGACCCTCTTTCCAAAGCAATTACAAAAAGCAATGAAATCACAAGAACCTCAGTCTTGATCAATGCATTCCGGCCAGAGAGAGATCAGGTTGTCCTTACAGAATATCTATAATTAGATTATGTTTGGAATTTGGACTGCTGCACAGAGTCAAAATAAGCATAGTTTTAAATCACCTAATCCAACATTTTAGAAGAAACTAGAGGGATCAAAAGCCGTAAACAGAATTAGGAACAAAATCAAGGCATTTTGAATTAGTGACATTATTACAAATACTTTCATTAGGTAGCTAGTTGACTAGTTAGGTCTTGTACAAATGAAGAGTGGTTCTTGGAGGTCACCAAATATTTTTTTCTAGCCCAATTAAGTAACAACGGTGAAAACGAATAAAGCATTCTGATACGCATCAGGGATTCCTTTGCCCTTCATAATACCTTGATGTGCCATGAAATTACAAACTGAACTTATTTTTTAAAACAATTTTATTGAGGCATAATTCCTGTAGATCACTGCATCTGTGTAAGATGTACAACTCAATGCATTTTAAAGGTGTATGTACCCATGAAGTTATGACTATAATCAATCCATGACATTTCTAACAATCGCCAAAGTTGTCCTGTGACCTTTGCATACCATCCTCCCAACATCCTTTGCCCCTCAGGGAACCAGCGATCTGTTTCTGTCACTATGAATGAGTGTGCATTTCCTAACATTTTATATAAATGGCTTCTTTCACCCAGAAGCATTATTTTGAGATGCATCGATGTCACTTGTGTACCCACAGTTTGTTCTTTTCGGTTGCGGAATAGGATTCTATTATAATAGAGTGGGGCCTTTCCGATTTTTTGGCTATTGTGGATGAAGCCAGCTGTGGAACTGCTGGGTGATGCATTAGATGTGTACCTAACTTTAGAGAAAGCTGCCAATTTGTTTTCCAAAGTGGTTGTATCGTTTCATATTCTCACTAGTTGCATATAAGAATTTGGTTGTTCCAAATCCTCACCAACACTGTCATTTTTTGTGTGCACATATGTGGTAAAATACGAGTAACATAAAATTTGTCATTTTAACCACTTATAAGTGTACACTTCAGCGGCATTAAGTACATTCATATATTGTGCAATCATCCCCACCACACTCTATGTTCAAAACTTTGTGTATCTTCTTTGGAGAATTGTGTATTCAAGTCCTTTGCACATTTTTTAATTGGGTTGTTTTTGTTGAATTCTAGAAGTTCTTTATATATTCTGGATATCAAATCCTTATTGGACGATGAATTTGCAAACGTTTTCTCTCATTCTATTGTTTTTTCTTTTTCTCGATAACTTCCTTTGATGTACAAATTTTTAA
>NW_011889365.1:556322-578387 GCF_000151845.1 Pteropus vampyrus | reverse complement strand
ACCTAACTTTAGAGAAAGCTGCCAATTTGTTTTCCAAAGTGGTTGTATCGTTTCATATTCTCACTAGTTGCATATAAGAATTTGGTTGTTCCAAATCCTCACCAACACTGTCATTTTTTGTGTGCACATATGTGGTAAAATACGAGTAACATAAAATTTGTCATTTTAACCACTTATAAGTGTACACTTCAGCGGCATTAAGTACATTCATATATTGTGCAATCATCCCCACCACACTCTATGTTCAAAACTTTGTGTATCTTCTTTGGAGAATTGTGTATTCAAGTCCTTTGCACATTTTTTAATTGGGTTGTTTTTGTTGAATTCTAGAAGTTCTTTATATATTCTGGATATCAAATCCTTATTGGACGATGAATTTGCAAACGTTTTCTCTCATTCTATTGTTTTTTCTTTTTCTCGATAACTTCCTTTGATGTACAAATTTTTAAAAAGTTTTGAAGAAATCCAGTTGATCTATTTCTTCTTTTGTTGCTTGTGCTTTTGGTGTCTTATCTAAGAATACGCTGCCAAATCATAGTCATGAAGATTACCTTTATGTTTTCTTCTAAGAATTTTATGGATTTAGTTCATACTTAGGTCATCAAAATATTTTGCATTAATTTTTGTGTATGGTATGAAGCAGGGGTCCAATTTCATTCTTTTGTATGTAGAAATACAGTTGTCCTAGAACCATCTGTTGAAGAGAGTGTTCTTTCCCCACTGAATGGATCTGACACACTTGTCAAACATCAACTGGCCTAAGACGTATGGGTTTATTTCTGGACTCTCAATTGTATTCCATTGGTCTCTATGTTCACCCTTATGCCAGTACCCACACTGTTTTGATTACTATAGCTTTGTTGCAGTAAGTTTTGAAATTGGGAAATGTGAGTCCTCTAATTTTATCTCTTTTTTCAAGACTATTTTTGACTTTTTGGGTCTCTTCATAATGCCATATAAATCTGATTACCAGTTTTTCCATTTCTGCAAAAAGGAAAAAAAAAAGGTTGTTGGGATTTTGATAGGGATTGCTTGAGTCTTTAGATCACTTTGGGTACTACTGACATTTTAATAATATTGACTTCCTATTCATGAACACAGGATAGCTTTCCTTTTACTTAGATATTCTTCAATTTCTTTCAGCAATGTTTTGTAGTCATCGGTATACACGTCTTCCCCTTGGTTAAACTTATTACTAGGCATTTTATTCTTTCAGATTCTACTGTAAATGAAATTGCCTTCTTAATTTCCTTTCCAGAATGTTAGTTGCTGGTGTTTAGAAACACAACTGTTTTCTGTGTATTGATCTCATACTGTACAACTTTGTTGAATTCATTTATTAGCTCTGGTAGCTTTCTTGTAGATTCTTTAGGATTACATACAGATTGACCCTGACTTATGATGGTTCAACTTACAATATTTTGACTTTATGCGGTTGTGAAATTGATACACATTCAATAGAGTTCAAATTTTAAATTTGACCTTTTTTCAGGCTAGTAGGCTAGTAATATGCCTCACAATGCTCCCTTGTGATGCTGGGTGGTGGCAGCAAGCCATAGCTCCCCATCAGCCACACAATCAGGAGAGCAAACATACATATATATTATACATTTCCCCCAATCTTTTCAGCTTGCTTTTTAATTTTCCTAGCTACGTTGTTTAAAGGGCACACATATTTAAAGTCCAGTTAAGCAACTTCTTTTGTGGTTTGTATATTTTGTGTCCTAAGAAATCTTTGCTTACTCAAAAGCCGCAGAGATTTTTCTCCTGTTTTTAGAAGTTTTATAGTTTTAGCTTTTACATTTAGATTCATTTATTTCAAGTTTATTTCATTCCCAGTGGGATGCGCAGTCGTTCCAGCATTATTTGTTGCCGACATACGTGGGGACTTATTTCTGAACTTTCATTCTGCCATATCTCAGATTGATTATTGCAGCATTCAGTCCTGAACTTAAGAGGTAGAAATCTTCCACTCGTTTTAATAATTTCATTCTTCTAGATCACTTGTATCTCCATATAACTTTAAAATAACCTGTCAATTTCTAAAAAATTGCTGGAAGTTTTATGGGGATTGTGTCAGGTCTATGGATCAATATTAACAATCTTGAGTCTTCCATGAACAGATTACATTTCTCCATCTATTTAGGTCTTTTCTTTCAGCACTGCTTTATAAATTTCATTAAACAAATTTTGCACGAATTTGGTTAAAGTTGTCTTTCATGTTTTTGATGCTATTGTATGTGAAATGAATTTTCATTCATTTATTCATTGGATTTTTAATTTCAAGTTTCAATTGGTCATTGCTAGTTTACAGAAATACTTGATTTTTCTGTATAATGAACTTGCATCTTGTAACTTTCTGTATAATGAACTTGCATCTTATGACTTTGCTAAACTCATTTATTCTAATAGCATTTTATAGATTCCTTAGGATTTTGTTCATAAACAATCATGTCACTTACAAGAAGTATTATTTCTTCCTCTCTAATTGGTATGCTTTTCTTTCTTGCTATAGGACATCCAGTACAATATTGAATATAAGAAATCAGAGTGGCCATTCTTGGCTCCTGACCTTGGGAAGAAAAGCATTTGGCCTTTCTCCATTATGTACTTAATATTAGCTGTGGGTTTTCCAGAAATGCTCCTTCCTCAGTTGAGGAAGTTCACTTCTCATCCTACTTTGTTGTTTTTGAAATGAATGCTGTATGATTTTTATGCATTTATTGGTATGTTCGTTTTTTATTTGTTAAAATGGTGAATTACACTGAGTGATTTTTGAATGTTAAACTAACATTGTCTTCCTGGGTTAAGTCTCACTTGGTCCTGACAGTATATTATCTTTTTTGTATATTGTTAGATTGAACCTACTAATATCTGTTAAACATTTTTGTGTCTAAGTTCACAAACGATATTGGTCTTTTGTTATCTTTTCTTATTGTCTTTGTCTGGTTTTGGTATCAGGGTAATGTTGGTCTCATCAAATGAACTGGCAGGTAGACTCTCCTTTCTGAAAGTGTTTGTAGGATGGGTATTATTTTTTACTTAAATGATTGATAGAATTTACTGGAGAAGCAGCTAGACCTGGAGTTTTGTGAGGTTTTCAATTGTGCTATTCAGATTTTGAATTTTGAAGAGGTTCTTGCCAAGCTTTCCACTGCTGGAGAGCCCACCAGCTATTAATGCCATAAATGCTAACCGGAAGTGAAAAGTGATAATTACTAGAACTTTGGCTGTGAGTAAAGATTCCTGTCTGTCAAGTTGCTATGCAAATGACCTAGATAGAATTTTTTTACACTTATTCATAATAATAGTGCATGACACCTAGTAGGGAAGAATGTGCTCAAGCTTCCACTCCCATGATCCTCGATTTCTGCATTTTTATTCCCCCTTCACATTTTCCTCGCCAGATGCCATTTCTTGTTTCTTTAAGCTGGTACCATTTCTTGTTTCTAAAGCCCCAGAACCCAGCTCGTGCTAGGCACACTGCAAGCATTCAAATGTTTGTCAGAATTCAGACAGCAATAAACACTGCTCATAGTTCCGCACTGTTATCAGGGCAATAGACAAAAAGTTGAGTTCAGGACTAACTCTTCTCAGAACATGGAAAAGAGATGCCCATAGGTTAACATACTTTTTCTCTCATGGCCTAAAGTCAGGAAGATTTAAATTGTACTAGAATTCCTTAAGGAAAATTTCAACTCATGGTAGCTTTGACAGGGTTAGTGCATGAGGTTCAATCATGTTTACCTTTGAGGTTGTTAAAATAGCAGACAGCACTGGAATTTGTGCCATAAACCCCAGACCACTCTTATTCGTTTTGAGGATGAGGCAACACGACCGAATGGAAATGGAAAGTATGTTGGATCTGGGAGGTGTAAGACCTGGACTTGAGAGAATGTGTGTTTACTGATCTAAGCAACAAATGAATAGATGTGCAAACATTACTACACTGCAGAAAGAAGTATACAAAGGTGGGTTAATATTAATTGAGCCCATAGAAATGGGCAGTTATATAGGTGATGTCAGTAGGAAGATAAAAATTCACTCTCTTTCTCTGGACTGGGGTAAATGCCACGAAGCCACCTTCAGCAAAACTGGTTAATAGCTAAAGGATTTCTTTGTTCTTTTCCTACTTTCCCTCTCACTTCTCAGTTCCTACCCCTTCTCCACTCTGCTGCTCCCATCCCACAGCCTCCCAGCACTCCGGGGAGATCCCATCCACACCTGTCCTTTCAAAATCAGGCCAGCTTTGAATTTCGAATTCCCTTAGCATAACACACAAGCTCACAGCTCGCTAAAGTAAACCTCTCAGAGGATTCTGACTTTTTAAATCTAAAGGAATTTTTAGAGCAAATTCCAGTTACTGTGCAAGACAGACAGGAGAGGTGTTTTAGGGAGCAGAGGAGCCCTTACATAGGCATTTCCCCAAATAGGTTGCCATCTACTTGTGAGGCCAGACCGACTTCTGAAGGTATTTTACTTTTACTTTAAAGCAGTTTTTTTCTCAGCAACCCAGGCTGAAATAAACTCTCTGAGACATTTTGTTGGTGTAGATTTTTAAATTACAAGCTTGATCTGTTACCCTCGAATACAGTTCTTAAGGAAGATTAGTTACAAATAATTGTCAGTATTTTCAAATGACAGAAAAAATTACAGTATAGTAAAACTGGATGAATTTTTATGTGTGATAACAATTCTTTCATCACCAGATGGAATTACTCCACCCAATTCATGCAATAAATGACTATAATATTTTTTAAAGTTGCCCTAATTTTGCTACTTGAGATTTTCATGCCTATTTTAAGTCAAGACGTCAATATGCTCCTGAGGTCACCTCACCTTCCCTGGGAAGTGGTGGGGACACACATGGTTCTTCTGAGACTCAAATGGGCCCGTGAGGACCAAGGTACTATCTCATCCCTTTCATCTCAGTGTGAAAGTTCCCAGGAAATCTCTAGTTTCGTAAGTACTAGAGCTGGAGGCTTTTAGGAAAATATGAAGCTACAGATTTAGGACTTCGATAGTGACGTAAAAGAGGAGAACAGGAGGGAAGTTCTGACTTATCTTGACATAAAACTGGCAGAAATCAGCATCACCAAATTCCCATAACTAGAAATTAAGAGGGTAAAACAGAAGAGTCTGCCTGTGATGGGGATACCCCTCACGGCAGACACTGCGGATGTTTTCATAGAACCACGTGAGACAGTACCGTCAACGTTTTACATACAATTTGAATACAAATTCTTAAAATTTATAATAGAACATTAAAATAATCTTCTAATAAAATCAGCCTTATGTATAAGGAATCTAAATTTTAGTATCTTATACACTTCTAAATAAATATCTTTGATCTATCATCCTTGAAAATATTACAGTTTATGGTGATATGACAGAGACAAGTCAAACAGTATTATAAGTGAAAATAAGACACCAATTTAAAAATAAAGAAGCCTAAAAACACAATGAATTGAAATTATAGAAAAATCAAAAATGCTAAGTACATTGTAATTAAATATCTACATTGGGATAACCAAATGCATGCACAACAACACACTTTCGACTTATACAAAAGCCCTTTAAAATTCACATATCTAAATAAATAAGCAGAAACACAAAGGGAGGTACTGTACCAGCCAGTAACAACTAGAAAGTAATTTCTCCCTTTTTCTTTCAAATTACCCTAACAGAAAAACGTGAAATAATGATCACTTGCTAAAAAACTATAACTCATGTGTTTTTTAAAAATGCTGCCTATGATAGAAAAAGTGAAAGCAAGGTTTTCTAAATGTTAGACCTCAGAAAAAGAAATTACACCTGACAGATTTAAACAAAAATCAGACATTTGCCTATTTAAGACATGATTGAATTTTCGCTTAATGACCCCATAATAGGTCTAGATCAAGCCCATGATATGGATGCACATTCAAACATCTGAATGTATGATCTGTTAATACTGAATTACATATGGTGATTTAATTTCATTTGCCAAAGAATTAATTTTTTTTTTTTCTCATAAGACCAGAATTAACACATCTAGAGCAGGAACCAATATCCTATTTATCTTTGTATTCTGGTTCTTATATTCTCAGCACATAATAGGTGTTCAACAAGCGTTTACTGAATTGAGTTGAGTCTGGTGTTCATCAGACTTCGGGAAGCACTGAATCCATGATGAAACTGGTTGCCTAAGACTCAGAGGGAGCTCTTTCATTTTACTTCTAGACTGTGATTAATTTCTGGCTAGTTAATCAAGTTAGCTGTCACAGATCTGTCACAGTGTCTCATTTTAGGGCCAATTATAGATTTCTATAATTCATCTGTCCCATAGTTAAGCCTTCTTTGAAGATTTGTGCCTGCACATCTATAGTCAAGTTAAAAGAATAAAGATAATTTTTGTTATTCTGTTTGAATATTTGCTTATGATTAGCTGAATACACATGCAAACACGCACACACACACACATAACCATTTTACAAATGGAGAACAGAATCTGGAAAGAATGCGCAAAACCCTAAATTACATAGCTCCCAAGGTTAACTAAAAAAAGACATTTAAACCACAGGTAACTCCTTTTGATTATACACAAACTTATTGCAGTGATGGCTGGAAGCAACGTCTTTGACCAACGAATGTAAACCCAAAGTGTCCTTTGACCATTAGCTTGACGAGAAAGCTAAAAATGGTGTGGCTCGAACACTGCACTGTTTGCCTCTGCTCAGGGTAGCTCATTACACTAGGTGGCAGTGAAGAGGACAGCATGCTCTCCAAAGATCACTCCTTCCATCAACAGTGCTCAGATCGACTTTTGCCTCATTATGTGGATTATTCTAAGAGTCCTCTGGACTGCCACTTAAAGTCGTTGTTTCTGATGTCCATGGTTCCTCTCTGGGTGTGGGGGACACACGTTATACAACTCCTAAAATAAAAACTGTTTAGAAAGTTTCACTCTTTGATTCTCACTGCCAGCATGCCTGTCCCTCTAAATGCTGCTAGGAGAGGTAGATCCAGTGTTTAAGTTCTGCCATTCCCTGCAGTAACTTAGAGTAATAGAAGTCCATGTTGTCTGTGAAGTCCATACAAACAGGTGACTCCATGTCACCAAAAGTGCAGTATAATGCAGTTCCTCCAACGCTAAGGAAAACCGTTGCTATGCACAGCAAGACCAGTAAGATACAGGAACCACCTCCAATTTCATCTGCAAACACGAGAACAGAATATGTTTAAACCAACACAAAAGGTAAGTCCTAGCATCCAGTGTCTTCTCATTGATTAAGGTAACTGGATGTTTCTACTATTAGTCCTCTAGGGACTGGAATCGCTGACAGAAAGCTGGTACACCTATTGGCTCTACAAGGGCTTATTATATCACAAAGATACATGCTTGTGGAGCTTGTTGACGCTCAATTTAAAACTAGCTCATTTATACAACAAATAGGATTACTTCCATAAGAAAATGAAGGAAAAAAAGGCAGTACTTCTTTGTTATGCTCATAGCATTATTTTAGAATACAAATTATAACCTCACTGTCACGGTATCTTTGGAGTTCGCATCATGAGATCGCCTTAAAGCAAAGCTGATTTGATATCAAACAATAAAAATGACGTTGGGTGGGATCACTCACATCTTAATACTCGTTTTTATTTTTATCAATTAGTGGAATAGTGAAATTCTAGCTAGTACAATGATTTCTTGTTATTTTGCTTAATAATTTCGGTATGTTTGTTTTTAATAAAAATGTCCACATCAGTCTTTCCATATTGAAGAAATACAAAAAGTCTTAGTGATTATTCAGAATTAAGGCAAAATAAAAAACTATAAGAACGACTAAAACGTTTTACATTTAGCTTGATGAGGGAGTACCAAAACCTTGGAAGGTAATTTCGCAGTATCTATTAAATTTTAAATTTATCCTCCAGACTGGGACACTTTTGAGAGTGAAAGAGTATGCTAACTGAATAGAATGCCAGGACAGTAGGTGAAGACTGGGGTGGCCTCATGACAGTTCCTCTCGTTGAGCCCAGAAAATACACTTTTAGGAATTAGCTTACAGATTCATATAACACATATATTTATAAGCAAGCTCACTGCAGCAAAGTTTGTAATAATAAAAAGTTGAGAGTAATTGAGTTACTGTAGTTAAATAACTATGGAACATTCATTTAATAGACTACTATGCAATTGTTTAACAGAATGAAGTAAATACGTTCTCACATAGGAAAATGTCCAAGATTGATGGTTAAATGAAAAAGAAGTGACATGACGGTATGTCATGAACCCATTTGTGTTTAGAAAAGACACATGTGTATGCGTCGGTGTGTGTACACACACAGGCATAGATACAGACTATGTCTTGAAAAGATGAGAAACCTCCTCAGTCAATACTGGGGGGAAACCCTCAAGGAAGGGTCGAAGAACTTATACTTTTCTATTTCATTACTGTCTGAGTTTCCTCATGATTAGCATATATGACTTAGATGATTAAAAACAAGTTTTATAAAATATAAGCCAGATAGACTTTATCTGGAAGATTTTACAGTAATAGGCGAATATATTCCTTCTATGGAAATTCAAACACTAAAGTACCTCAGAGTCTAAGAGATTCTCCTCCGTTCTCCTACCCAATCGCATTCGCCTCCCACCCCAGGGGCAAACGCTGTTAAAGGTGGTGTTTCTTTCCAGATCGAAAAATATTTTCTCAAGATTTTTATATAAGAAGAATTATGTATACATCTGAAACTAATATAATATTGTATGTTAGCTATATTTTAATAAAAATCTTCAAAAAAGCCATAAGAAAGGTTATGGAATCATATTGTTCTGTGATTTGTAAATTATAGTTTAGTGGATTTTAATAGTTTACATGTACATACGCAAATATATTTTTATACAAATAAATAAATATGATCATGTCAATGTTGTGTCTTTTGGGTTTTTTTTTTTTTGTCAGTTCAATTTTTCACCACCTTTGCCTTTTTTTGGCATTGATTCCCTACCGCCACCCCTTATTTATGTTAACAATCTAATTTATGGATCTTTCCATATTTTTCTTCATAATCATAGACTTACATACAAACATTTAAATACAGTTTATTTAAAAACTTCTATTTTGTTTGTTTTATCTACATGCGTTGAAATGGATTGGAGCTGCCCTGCCTAACGTGGACGCGTGAGGCGTGTCTGGTCACTGAGGAGCAGTGGCTTGGTTTAAGGTGAGATAGCTCAGTGAAACAGGACTGTCAGTTATAAATCCAGCTGAACTGCGAGTGACAATTCAGGGTCTATGAGTGCAGACAGAATTAAGCACTTATCTGGAGAAGACCGTGCTAGTTACAAGCAAAGTGATTATTTCCAAGGCTCCTACCAACTTTAAAATTGTAAAAATTAGAAACCTCTACCACTTCACATCATACTGAGAAAGCAATAATGTGTTTACTCAGTTATTTTAACAACGCAGTTTTATAAACCTAAAAAGCACACTGACAGGTTCTTGGCTGTATTTCCACTCACTCTTATTTACCTGGGCCTCAGGTAAACCTGGCAACACCTTAAATATAGGCCTCGGAGGAAAAAGCCAAACAACAGCGATGGTGTTAAATTGCTGCTCCTAAGAGACACTTCTTTCTATACAGTCAAGAAGAAATCACCCGAGAGACTATACCTGTAATCCATAAATATTTTCCACACTTATAAAACAGGAGCATTCACTGCTGTCGAAAAGACAAAAATAGCAGACTCACTGAAAAAACCCGAGAGAGAAAACAAAACAAAACAAAGAACTGAACAAGGAAACTGAAATGAGCTCTGAACACGGAGAACCATCTGTGGGGTAGGAGGCCATGAGCTGAATTTTGCAACTTGCTCACTTCTTTGAGCAAACAAAATGCTTAAGAATTATTTAAGAACGGATGATCATTCAATTTTTTTTTTTTTATAGAAGATAAAACATCTAAGTTCACATATTCTTTTACAAATCCTGTTACCTGTTATGATACATTAAATTGTTCTTTTGGCAAACGCTAAGGGCCAGCCCTGTGCCAGCCACGGCGCCGAGCAGTTTACTTACCTGGATCTAAGCTATCGTCTATTTCTTGGAATCTCACTCTTCGCTTAGATGGTTTCTGTGGCATCTGGGCAGGATACTCTCCTACAGTATTAGTCCTCTTCTTCAATATGGAGACCAACCCTTCGGCAGGAACAACCTGTCAGAGATCATAAGAACCATTTGTTAAATTATAGAGGGAAGTATGAACGATATTTTACATGTAACAGCAACAGGGCAAATTCAACGGGTATTTGGGTTTATTCTATGCCTATTAAAAATCATAATTAATCATCGAAGTCTAACAGAATAATACTTTTGCTTCTATGCAGATGACTGCCAAATACACATGTCTAAAACTCTGCTATTCTAAAGCCCAGAACTGACTCCAGGGCCAGGCAGGCAGTGTGATGCAGGGGACAAATCAGGCCTCCTCTCTAACTACCTTGCTTTGTAGCCCCACTTCCCTGTTCAGTAATCTGTAAAATGATCACTGACGACCCCTCTTTGCTTATTTATTAGTGTTGAGTTTTGCTTTCTAACAGAAGCTGATAATCTACCATTGCTTTTTTCATTCATCAAGAATTTTAAAGAAATGAACGTGAGACTCAAACTATATCTGACACCAACTTTCAACATCAAAATGGGTGCTATCCTCAGTTCCTCTGATAAACTAGGCATTTACTAAAGAATTATCTGCTATTCAAAATATTTTAAGGACTTCTCTTCTAGAATCTCAGAGCTGGTTTACCAGGGACACGTTGCTTTGTAGTAGGCAGAGGGTGGCAATCTATAGTTAGTAGGCCAAAGGCCCTTTGCCTGTTTTTGTAAATAAAGTAATTGGAATACAGCCACGCCCATTCGTCTACATAGTGAGTATGGCTGTTTTGGGGCTACAACGGCAAAACCAAGTAGTTGCAACAGACCCTAATGTCCAAAATATTTACTATTAATATTTGGCCCTTCGTAGGAAAAGTTGGCTGTCTCATACCTCATCAGTGCCCTACCTCTACCCCTTTCTATGCTGCCTTCTGGTTTCCACTCGTCTCTCTCCTGCTTCCGCCCCAGCCCTTATTTAGGAACAAAGACAAAAACAAGAACCCTTGCCATTTAGGAGTTAAAAGACTCCCAGGTGTGGGGAGAAAGAGAGGAGAATCCCTAGGTAGAGCCAGGATGGGATGGAGGAGGCTCTATCAAAAGCTCCCCTCGGCAGCTGACTTACAGAAGTTAACTTGGGAGTGGCCTGCTGGGACAAGCTGTAGATGATGACATAGGTGGGCATTGTGGGCCCAACACTGTAGATGTCACTGACTTGCTGGTATCAGAGCACTGTAAGCTGAGGGCTGCTTACAATGTCATTTAGCTGATCAATGGCATAAAATGCTTCATATGATTTCCAGTTTCAGCCAGCTATCCTATCTCTGATAGTGTGCTATGCACAAATATTACAGATTCCTTTAGTTCTTTTTACAACTTCAGGTTTTTAAGGCCAAATAACTCAGTATAGTCTTCTACTGGTCTTCCTTGAACACGGGTCTATAGAAACCATTATCTCAAAAAAAAAAAAAAAAAAAATCAATGTTAGCAATTTGTTCTTTTTATAGAAAATATGTATTTCAGATGCTGTCCTTCTGAGAAAACTAAAGTACTTTGGTGACATTAAAATGGTAAGTACAAATATGCAAAGGAACAGCCTTTCAAATATTGCTTAAGAAAGCAAAAACATCAAAGAGCCCCTTCAAACAACGGAGAAAAAGGATTTTACAAGCCTCCAGCTGAAATGGAGAGGAAAAGAAGTCCTAATAACTTTTTTAAGAGCAAGAGATGGGAAATCAAAATTTAACAAATATATTACTACTAAAGATAACATTCTTTTTATTTTCAGTAAATGTAAAAGAATGAGGTTTTCGTAGATTATTTTCTTCATAAAATAAAACTATATATACCAACAGTGAATTCACGTATCACAGGCGTTTTCAAGTTGCTTAATTCCTCAGAATAAACATCCAATTCAGAACAGTTCTGGGATGAGCCCCAGAGGGATATTACATTAACTGTGGATCTTTGTGATATGAACTTTGAATGTGCAAATTCAAGACACAGACCCAAGTCGTAAATCAAAATACATTGCAACTATGAATAAATGGAAGTTGAAAGATTGAGAAAAACTTTGGTAACATCTGGAAAGACACAGAGTGTGCTTTCAAGACCCATAAGCCCTAGGTACCTTCCTCACCTTCGCTCCTGCTTGGCATAATCTGGGGTGTTTGGCTCTGAATGTCATGCAGTTAAGGGATATGGGCTTTCCAGAGTGGCCCTGCCTTATTTACTAAGTGTGGCTGGCAATAAACTCTGGCAACTTTTTGAAAGAGGTAAGAAGTAGAATTTGAAAAAATTACAGTTGGGTGGGATGGGCCAACATTTCAACATCCCCCACAACCGACCCTTAATTCTTGGCTAATAATCTAACCATTTCCCTATATTTTCTTTCCCTTCTTCCCTCTCGCCAAAAACGTTTGGTTTCATCAGGACCTGCTCCAGTGTCTGAGTGTGCTCTTTCCCGTTATTTCCTTTCAGTCTTGCTCAGGGACCTTTTCTAGGTTTCGCAGTTTCTTTTCTGTCTGCCCCTCTGATCTGTAGTCTTAGATGGACAACAGAAATGGTGCGACCAAGAGTTTAGGCATAGGGAATGCAAGCCCGGGGGGAACTCTAGAAGACAGGCGGGTGTGGGCCTTCCTCTTCTAGCAAGAGTTTTGGGCAGAGGCCTTAGAATCTACTCCTAGGATAGAGATTCCTACTTATCACACGGAGGCGGTTGACCATAAAGAGTTTAACACGTGGCTTTGGTAGAGTTTTCCTTAGTTCTATGGTAGAAGGGAAGTAAGCCAAAATAAGGTCATCGTCTTAGTTTGGGAGCTCACTCAAAAGACTGCCAAGTGTTTCTAAGTAGGTTGGGAAGCTGATTTAGGGCACGCAGAAATGTGTCTCTTCTAGACTACTCTAAAAAAAACATTTCTGTGCCCCCCACACCAACCATAATGTTGATATTAAAAGGTTAAGAATTTTAAAATCTCAAAAAATAAAGATTTAAAAGCTAAATTTGGTTTCCCATTTCGATTACCAAATTTCTTTGCTACCCAAACAAAATATATCGAACCCTTCTATTATGAACTAAAAGGATGCCTAAGCTGTAATTAATATAATTGTTACTGGTGGTACTCTATGAATAAGTGCAGAATTCAACAACAACAACAACATCAACAACAACATCAACAACAGCACGTCCATCTGGCCTCCCCTTCTATATTTGAAAATAACTAGTCCTGCACATCCCCTCAAACATCAATGATCATCTTAAATAGCATTTTAAGAATAAACTGGTTGTAAAAACAAAATTATTTTGGAATTCTCCTGGCACAGTAAATTCTATTGTGACAAGAGAAACATTTGGAGACCTTGATATTAGAACTGCTTCCTCACAAAATTAAAGAAAATAATACCAAACAATATTCTTCTAATGATGTAGGCTCTACTCGATCCAGAACTCAAGGATGGTAAATTCTGAACACGAACACATGCTTGGTTTCCAACTAACTTGAGAATGAACACTCGTAAGTCATATCAGTGTATTACAAACAGCTTACGTGCTGGCAATCTCACCATAGAAGCACATGTCAAATTCATTGCTACTGTCCTTCGCTGAAGGAACAGATGACATTCTCTGCCTGCTCCTTTAGATTTGGGTTCCATAATAAGAACTCGTACATTTTAGGTAAAGACAGTTACATGATATGTCATATTTAATCTTTATGACTCTCTTAGACAGACAGGCATCATCAGTCCCTTCTTACTGATGAAGGAGCCAAGCTTAGACAGCTTAAATAACACGCCGAAACTTGTAGCATCAGCTACTGGCAGCGTTTGAAGAGAAAGTCAAGATTAAACCTCTTGCCATTTCCCTAGCATGAAAAGATCTTATTTTCTGTGACTATTAACATTTTGCTTATTCCGTCTGACTTATTTTGCTCAGCATGACACTCTTAAAATTCACCCATGTTGTTGCAAATGGCAGTATTTCATCTGTGCTGTTAAAGGACAAGAATCATATGATTTCACTTGTATGTGGGATATAAAACAAAGCAACATATGAATGAATAAAAGAAACAAACAAGCAAATCAACCAACCAAAAACCCATTGAAACAGACAACACTATGGTGGTTACGGGAAGGGGGATGAAGCGGGGTAGACCACGGTAAAGGGGGTCAAATATATGGTGACAGAAGGAGACTAAACTTTGGGTGATAAACATACAGTGTAATATACAGATGATGTATTATAATAGTGTATATTGAAACATATAATCTTATTGACCAATATCATCTCAATATATTTAATAAAAATTTTGTTTAGTGTCATCTGTTACAATATATTAAACGTCTTAAGTTTCTTTTGTCTTTCCAAAGTAGTATATACCTCTAGAAACAAATTCTATCTTACACATGACCTCAACTAAAAGCTACTTAAGCTAATGGCTAAATCCGTCAATATAGAGACAGGGGGGAGGAGGTGGTTAGGGGAAGATCTTTCGTGTCATTCAATTAATCTGAAAGTGGATTAATGTCATGGCTACTACTACAGCAAATTAATATCACAAATCGCAGCAGGAGCAAGAGGCGGCAGCTACGTGCAGGGGAGCCATCTTCCAGAAGGAGCACGGTGGTGGGGATCCACGACGCTGCCTCCTACAACGCTGCCTCCTACAACGCTGCCACGTGAGAGCGGAAGATTCTAAGAAACGGACGACGATGAAGTCCATCGACGCTGAATTTTTAAGAGATTAACTGAAAAAGGAGAAAGCGTTTCTAAAAATAAAAAAAGTTTTATAATGTATCTAAGTTTCTAGATTAGGCATGACCTCCTGTTTTTGTAATTTGTTTTTGCTTGCTTAGAGGGACAGTTTAATAAGTATAAAATGGGAAAAGAAACCATAAGAATGTCACGGTACTATCCTACACTTTATCCCCCAGTAAATTCTTTAAACAGGTAGATTCCAAAACAGCACTCCTGGTTCTCCTCCCTCAAAACCGCTCACCACCAAACCCTGCGTCTAATCCATTAGCAAGTCCTGTCAGTTTCTCATTCAAAAATATATCTTCTCCACATGTCCCGCTACCACCTGAATCCCACCCTTCATTATTTCTCACCTGAATAACTGCAGTAACCTGACTGGTCTCTCTTTTCTTTGTCCCCTGCCTCCCTATATGCTTAGTCTCCACAGAACAGCCATTAAGCAAATCAGGTCACATCTGTTCAAAATTCACCACTGTTTGAATTTTATTCCGGTTCCAACCCTGGTCTAATGAGGCCCTATAGGAAGTAGCTTCAGTTTGCCTTTTC
Source organism: Pteropus vampyrus (assembly GCF_000151845.1). NCBI lineage: Eukaryota > Metazoa > Chordata > Mammalia > Chiroptera > Pteropodidae > Pteropus > Pteropus vampyrus. Next base: position 562,949 of record NW_011889365.1, on the reverse strand, counting down.
CACCTGAGCTTCCTACTGCCTCCCCTCCCCCACCCCGTGTTCGCTGTGTTCCACCAGTGCCGCCCTCCTGCTGGCCCTCCCCGGCCTTCCCCTACACCCTGCCTAGAAGAGCTCATTCCCCCAGTTCGTCTCTGCATGCTGCTGACAGTTCTCCATAGCCCTTACCAATATCTGAAGCTACACTGTTTATTTTCATGTGAACTTGTTTATTATGTGTCTCTCCCTCTAGAGCATAAATCTCATGAGAAAGGGACTTGATCTGTGTTCACCGGCGTCTCCCCACTTTCCAGAAATATGTCAGAGTAAATGAACATACAGATGAGCAATTTACATATAGACAGTACCTAATTTATACTTATTTGACTAACATAGCTTTCCCTCTTAAATAATAAAAAGTAAATCTGTTCTTAAAGGTTATTTATTTTTCAGTGAACCCAGTAAAATAAAAAAGTCTTTCTGTGTAGAGATGGCTGTTACTTATAATCTGTATAATCTGTGTTCGCTTTGTACAGAATACAAAACTATATTCAACAGGATCGCTGTGCTTAAGCGGTTTGCAATTCAGTGCAGAAGACTGTGTGTGTCCTGCAATAACAAGGGAAGGTTACAGCTAGATACAACTTTAGGAGGGATGATGCTCGGGCCCCTCCCTCGTTTGAAGTTCAGAGACGTATTTTGAAAGGAATAAACATTATGGACTTCAGTGACCAAAGCATAATGGTAGCAGTTAGCATTTCCTGGGCACTGACCAGGAGCTCGGCCCTGCGTTTGGCACTCTGCATGCTAAAAAGGCACAATGTAGATCTTGAGGAATGGGAAGAAATGAATGTGTGCAAAGGAGATTCATCACCCCAGAGCAGAGTAACACAGAAGGTAAAGATCAGAAGTGAGATATGCAAGGTATATAGCTGGGAGGCAGGGAAGAGGCCAGTCTGACTACAGTAAAGGCTGAGAACAAAGGACCAGCAGGAGGTGATGCTGGCAAGGTGGAGTGTGTCAGACTTCCACTTGCCCTGAACACTGAGCCCTGCAGCACAGCCCTTATCCTGGAGTCAAAAGGAGTCACACGAAGAGACTTGACAAGGCAAGGAATCTTCTATAGCAGATGTTTAAACTAACAGTCCCCGTGTTAGACCTTGACCCTCAGGTGTGTTTGGTTGCATCTGTACTGTTTGTTTACTTCTATTACCTGACTACCCCCTTTGGGTATCAGTTTGAGACTCTAAGTTTTATAGAGTGCTAATATAAGACCGTTTGGAGGGAGAGATGATACAAGGGTATCTGTTGCAAAAGTTCAGGGCGATGTAAATCAACAGGATAATTAAAATGGAAAAGAAAAGGAACTGGGTGCAAGAGACACGACAATCCAGAGAAGTATTAATTAACTAGAAAACTTACAGGGCAGTATAAAAAGAAAGGCAAAGATGAGACCATCTGGCACAAAGAAAATATAATCTGTGGATTTCCCTGTAGGGGCTCTTCAGACACTTCGTAAATCTTGGGTCACCGATTTCCCACGAAGCTTCTTATGTTACTAGGGGACTCTGCTCCTCCTCTGCTGCATGGAAAATGGACTTCTCCTGCTTCCCCAAAAAGAGCCAGTCTGGGCAAAACAGCCAAGACTGCTGTTTCTAAGGCCTTCCTTTGTCTGAGATCCACAGAACAGCTGCCTATGTGATCTCGCAAAATACCACTGCTCAGTCCTGGCCGCCCATCTTAATGTCATCTAACTTCCCTCATCCCATTGATCTAGCCAAGAGACCGCGATGGAGACTCTGCAAAAGTCACTTGGATTAGATAGCCTCTTTGAAGACGAATCCACAGCATTTTGGGTTGTCATGTTTCTCCCCATAAGAAAGTTCTAGGTTATGTCCTCCCTCTGTTTCCTGTGAAACAGGTAGACCTGAAGATATCTAAGTAAACGTTGCCAATTTAGGCTGAAGGCAGGGAACATAGTTTGCTTTCTTTCAGATTACAAGCTTTCTAAAGACCCAAGCAGTAGTAAAGAGACTACTTCCTATGCTGTTGCATTATGAATTTTTTCTAAAAATGAAAATTACTTGAATGTGAAACATTTGCTATAGTTTTCTGAACATACAACATTTCTGCAAATAGATTACATATGTATATGTTAATGAATAAAATGAATGGTTTGTCTCCGTATGGCATATCATGATGCTAAAATCTGCTCGCAAAGGGGATCTCTGAATTATGATTATTTTCAAAGTTAAAAGACAGATTAACTTTAGTAAAATTTACCCAAGATTTGATTGGAGTGTCGCTTATTTAGAAAACAAAACAACTCATTTACCCTCACACATAAGCTGAGTGGACTTTGCTTAGCAGTAAGGGGTTGGATCATAATGCTACCTTGAACTTGTATAGCATATTTCTTCTCTCAGGTTTTGATGCTTGGAACAACCGAAGAGTTTAAAAAGGAGATAATGCAACCCTTCCAGGTTCCAGAACCCGGCAAGTCAATGATTTTTTAGCAATACCAGGTTCCTCAGTAAAGGGGGGCTTGGGTTCTGATATTAAAATAATCATGCCAGTATATTATGAGTACTGTGATCAAATTTCATCTTTTTCCAAAAACTGGGATACTCAAATTCAGCAAACAGCTAACACCTGGTGTCAAACACCTGTTAGACTGCAGGTTGTATACATGCAGTGTCCTTATCTAATTTTAAAAAAATTTTATTAAATTTATTGGGGTGACATTGGTTAACAAAATTATATAGGTTTCAAGTGTACAATTCTACAATACATCATCAGTATATTGCATTGTGTGTTCACCATTCAAAATCAAATCTTCTGTCACCAAATCACTGCACCTGTAACGTGTGGCAGTCACGGAAAAATAACACATAAAAATTACTGAATGAGGGAATAAATGAGCAAGTCTCCCTAACTCGCTGACACTGCACACGTAAAACTTTGTTTCTCGAAAATCAAGGAAATGAACACAATGTTTTTGACGCTCTTTTAAAACAGTGGAGATTAACTTTTGATGATGGTGTGTTGTGCTCTTTTATCCATAAGAAAGAACAGCAATGCTTCAGATACAAAGCTGTCGTTTTACTGATCAAAATTACTTCCGGATTCAGAAAAGCTTCTGAAACCTAGAACATTTTCATTTACACATGTCTCTACATTAAATTAAATCAGTGTAGATATTTTTAGTTCTCTATGAGATTTTGTGTAAATTATTTCATTTTATGTGATGAATCTAATTGTTTAAAAAAAACATAACAAATACTTCCACGGGAGCCAGAGCTGATCAGTGCAGAAATGGCAAGAAAATGAAGGCAGAGAGAGAAGAGAAGGGGGAAAACGTTGGTAAGGAAAGAACATACCATTACTTTCTACCACAAACACAGTGCTAGAAGGAGCGACAAGCAGTAAGGAAATCTGTGAGGGGCAGAGTCGCTGATGGGACAAATGAGAGACTGGGGAGCGAGACAGAGAAGGACTCGGGGGGACAGCACAGCGAGGTGGAGGAAAGGGGCCTACGAGCAGCAGTGGTTCCTGAAGGCATGACAAACACTACTCAGGAGGATACTTGGTTTGTAAGAGATTATGTTCTGAATCCTCTATTCACGAAGTATGGAAGCATGAAAAACAATTCCAGTAAGATTAGCGAAGTGTGGCGGCACAGAACCCAAAGGAGCCAGGAATTTATCTGACACTTCATTGTGTTCTCAGCACCTGACACAAGGAAGATCCTTCAAGAAGGCAAGAAATAATATTTGCATTAAAAAAAAAAAGTTTTCATTGACAAGCAAACCCACTACTACCTGAACGTTTTACTTAGCCCCAAACCTCATTCTTAAGGTGTTGAGGAAATAGTAAGCATTAGCGATTTCAGTCCACAAGTTTTAAAAACCCTTTTCCTGACAAAGTTAGACAGATTTTATTAAAATATATTTCTCAAAATGAAGAAGGAAGTATCCAGAGACAGTCGGTTTGACATTATCACAGGAAAGTAAATTAGTTTTGTTAATCATATGTAACTTTCGGGGTTCTTACAACAGCACATCTTAAGAGACCAATAAAGTTTTAGGATAGAGGACTCTCACATCTAAAAAGTAACTTCACAGAAAAGACAACTTTAAATTGCAAATACACAGTTTCCACCACTGGTGTTATCTAGTGGGAAAAACTGACTGAGGAAGAAATATTCCGTTTCATTGTAATACAACGTGAATTCCACAGTGATGCCTTGCCATAAAACGTCCTTCAGGTAGGGAGGATCGACGGGAGCACTCTTGACCCTTCTTCACAGTTTATACCTAAACAGGAAAAACTAGACCAATTCTTTTCCCCATAAGGTCAACTGGATTACTGGCGTAAAAAGCAGCATCAGAGAATGTAACTAACCTCTTGGAATTACAGCTAAATTTGAATATGGGTGTGACCTTGCTTTTGATAACTTCCAGCACCAGATATATGGTTAAAATAAACAGGAGGAGGAATACTGTACTATTAGCTAGCTTGCTTGACTGACTGACTGATTTTAATTTTTTGCTATTTTTAAAAATTGTGGTAAAGTATATATAACATAAAATTGCCATATTGACCACTTGTAAGTGTACGACTTGGTGGCATTAATTACATTCATAATGCTGTACATCTGGTACCAATATCTAGTTCCAAAACTTTCATTAACCAAAACAGAAACTCTACATTCATTAAGTACTATTAAATAACTTAAAAAAAATAAAGAAAAATTACGGTTGCTGGAGAAGGGACTGCAAGTCCATTCCTTCACGACACTAGTAATCTAACAGTTATAATTATCCTAGAAAGCTGTCGCACGGTTCTGTTTTCATGTTTCTTTTGTTGTCTACTTTGGCTCTGTTACTTTTCCATTTTCCACTTTTTTTTTTTTTTTTTTTTTTAGTGATAAGACAGAATTAGGAAACAGTGGATATGAATAGGACTTAAAAGCTAGAAGCTAGCCTGGAGAAAAAACAGAAGATGAAAAAGAACAAAGGTAGTTAGTTAGTATCCCAACCTTCAGAGGAGGAAACAGGCAACAGACTCTGACAAGTAAACAGTAACTGCGCAAGGTGGTAACCCCCGGAGGCAGCATTGTGACAGCGCTAGCAGACTCTGCTCTGTCCACTCACTACACCAGGCCGCCTTCCCGAGGGGCTATAGTTCTGGTATAACTTTTATCTTTTCTTTTTTCTCTAAGCTTTAAAAATTGTATTATCAAACAAAGGAAAATAGTCTTCTTGATCCTCTCCTCCTTTTTTTTTTTATTAGCCTCATTAACCGTTTAGAGAAACTTTAAAACTTTGAATTATTTATAATACTTGTTTTAGTCAACTAGTATTGTTTGTTGAAACCTAGAGCTTATAAATTAATATTGTAAGAAAGAGGAAATTCACAACACACAATTTAATGGCTTAAAAACTCATCTGGCATCTCCTAGTCTTATTGTATTTTAAAATGTGTCTTTCATTCGGTGTGTTAAAAAATTAAAAATGTATTAATAAGAGGAAGAAACAGAGTATATATTATGCCTTCTAGATGTATGAGAGGAAAAATAAGATTTCCTTATAAGAATGTGACTAATCTTATCTCGGTCATAACTCCTAGGACTGCCAAATGAAAGTCACAGGAATATAAAAAATGGTGTTCATAATGCTTACTGAATCTGGAGGCATGCAAAATAACTTCTTGAAGCATAAATCACAATTAAAATAAATGAAAAGTGTACATTAATTAAATTTCTCCCTCACATTTGAGACCAGGAGAAATTTGTGAAAACAAGGCAATATTTGGCATATATGTGCTTCTTTCATTTTACTTTTAATCGTACTTATATCAAATCTCAGATTTACCTCTGCAATCTCTATCCTTTTTGCAAGATCATCGAGAGAAAGACAGCTATCATCGGAAGGCAGGTTCTCCTGTAGACTGTAGGATGCTTCGTCAGGAGAAAGGTCTTGAAGGAGATCGGAGTCTTCCTCTTCGTATGAAAGGGAATCTTCAGTATCTTTTAAGCATCCTTCCAAAAGGCTGGTCAAATAGTCTTCTGTTTCTTTATTGACTTGTTCCTCCTTACTTCCCTTTTCCTCTGGGGCCATAGACGCCTCGGAAAGCACTGTACTTAAGTCAGATACTTTCTTATTTTCACAAAGTACACTCTGGGAGCCCTCTGAGTCAGCCGGCCCTGGCGGTGATTTTCCATCACTGCCTGTGAGATCAGGTTGCAGCAGCTCATTTAATTCATTGTTCTCAAGTTGGTCTGTGGACAACGCCTCAGAAGCATCCTGAAGTGGCAACTGGAGTTCTTTTCGTTGAGTCTGTGAATATTCACCCTCAGAAATCAGGGCAGGAGGTACACGCTCAGAGCCTGGTAAAATCAATGGCTCTATCATTGACCCACTGGAAAGGAACCCCTTAGGGTCTTCAGCAGTGCCCTCTATTTCGGCCACATCTTGGCAGACTTCTGTGTGAGCCAGCTGCAGGCGGCTGTCATCCTCGCAAGCTTTCTCGGCAGAGTGTGGCCCAGACCTGCTCCCGGCTGTCTCTGAGGGCTGGGCGTGGAGCTCCCGTGTGTCAGCAGCGCTGCAGAGTGGCTCCGCCGTGTGGTCCCTCCCTGCAGTTGTCAGC
>NW_011889365.1:535890-554432 GCF_000151845.1 Pteropus vampyrus | reverse complement strand
GTATTGTTTGTTGAAACCTAGAGCTTATAAATTAATATTGTAAGAAAGAGGAAATTCACAACACACAATTTAATGGCTTAAAAACTCATCTGGCATCTCCTAGTCTTATTGTATTTTAAAATGTGTCTTTCATTCGGTGTGTTAAAAAATTAAAAATGTATTAATAAGAGGAAGAAACAGAGTATATATTATGCCTTCTAGATGTATGAGAGGAAAAATAAGATTTCCTTATAAGAATGTGACTAATCTTATCTCGGTCATAACTCCTAGGACTGCCAAATGAAAGTCACAGGAATATAAAAAATGGTGTTCATAATGCTTACTGAATCTGGAGGCATGCAAAATAACTTCTTGAAGCATAAATCACAATTAAAATAAATGAAAAGTGTACATTAATTAAATTTCTCCCTCACATTTGAGACCAGGAGAAATTTGTGAAAACAAGGCAATATTTGGCATATATGTGCTTCTTTCATTTTACTTTTAATCGTACTTATATCAAATCTCAGATTTACCTCTGCAATCTCTATCCTTTTTGCAAGATCATCGAGAGAAAGACAGCTATCATCGGAAGGCAGGTTCTCCTGTAGACTGTAGGATGCTTCGTCAGGAGAAAGGTCTTGAAGGAGATCGGAGTCTTCCTCTTCGTATGAAAGGGAATCTTCAGTATCTTTTAAGCATCCTTCCAAAAGGCTGGTCAAATAGTCTTCTGTTTCTTTATTGACTTGTTCCTCCTTACTTCCCTTTTCCTCTGGGGCCATAGACGCCTCGGAAAGCACTGTACTTAAGTCAGATACTTTCTTATTTTCACAAAGTACACTCTGGGAGCCCTCTGAGTCAGCCGGCCCTGGCGGTGATTTTCCATCACTGCCTGTGAGATCAGGTTGCAGCAGCTCATTTAATTCATTGTTCTCAAGTTGGTCTGTGGACAACGCCTCAGAAGCATCCTGAAGTGGCAACTGGAGTTCTTTTCGTTGAGTCTGTGAATATTCACCCTCAGAAATCAGGGCAGGAGGTACACGCTCAGAGCCTGGTAAAATCAATGGCTCTATCATTGACCCACTGGAAAGGAACCCCTTAGGGTCTTCAGCAGTGCCCTCTATTTCGGCCACATCTTGGCAGACTTCTGTGTGAGCCAGCTGCAGGCGGCTGTCATCCTCGCAAGCTTTCTCGGCAGAGTGTGGCCCAGACCTGCTCCCGGCTGTCTCTGAGGGCTGGGCGTGGAGCTCCCGTGTGTCAGCAGCGCTGCAGAGTGGCTCCGCCGTGTGGTCCCTCCCTGCAGTTGTCAGCAGGCTCCGGGGATCTGCTGGCCTGGCCATGTGGTTACAGCAGGGGCTGCTCTCTGGGGTCTCTTCTCTATGTAGGCTTTCTTTACTTGGTTCTGTGCCAAGACAAGTTTCACTCTCTGCAGACAAGGAAAAACAAGTTGTTTTAAGATTCAAAACAACACTTTGTACAGGAGGAAAGGGAAAGGACATGTGAATAATACGTGTGACACAATAAGCTAACCCTCTGAAATGATATATTTCTCCTCCTCTAGCTTCCAATTATATAATTCAACGCACTTCTATGGCAACTCAGTATTGAAAAGTTTACCTTCTGTGGTTTGGAAATATTATTCGCACGGCCCCTCACTGTATGCTGAGGCCTTTTCCTTTCTCATTTACAGTTATTTCCCTTGGTGCTGAAAATTAACTCATAACTTTATTTAAAAAAAAACAAACAGCTCTACTTATGTATCTCTAAACTCTGACAGATGTATAACTATGGCATATGTACCATCAGCTAATTTATCAGTTTTAAAACATATTGTCCTAGAATCTGCCTTGCCAATAATCCTGGGAATTCCCTTTAGTTGCATTAGAAACCTTGTTTTCTGAATCTCAGATTTCCTCTTAGAAACCTTTTCCCTCACGGTTTTGAAGGCACTGCTGTACCATGTCGAGCTTTGGGAAGGGATGTGGAGTCCTTAACCATTCTGAATACTAATCCCTTGCAACCTACATTATCCTCCTTTGGAAAGAAGCTTTAGATTCTTTGCTTCTACCTGGCATCCTGAAACTTCATAAAGGTTCTCATTCTTTGTGTTGGGTAGTTGGTGGGACTTTCAATCTGGAAACTTGGGACCATCCATTCTGGGAAATTTTCTTGTATTACTTTTTTGATAATTTGACCTCTGACATTTTCTGTTCTCTCCTTTAAAATGCCTGTATTAAGGATTTTGGGTCTCATGGACTAAACATCTATCTTTTCTGTCATACTGTTCATCTCTTTGTCTTTGGATCAGCTTTTAAACTTCAATTTTATCTTTCAACTCTTCTAATTTTTTATTTTGGCCATAACACTTTTTAATTTCTATGAACTTTTTTCTTTAATTCTCTGAATGTTCCTTTTTTTTTTTTAAAATCAGCATCTTATTCTTGTCTTCATACATACAATATTTTTTCTAATCTCTGTGAAATTTGTTAATTTTTAAAAAGTTTTCATCTGTTCTATGTTTTGTTTCCTTTGTGTTTCTTTTCATTTGTCTGTCTGATTTGTTCTGCATCTTTTCTATTTGAGGTTTTCTTAAATGAGGTAACAAGTAGCTCTACGGTTAAAGGCAGCCTTCTCTAGTGTGGGACAAAGAAGCATTGTGTCATTCGTTGGGAGGCCTTTAATGAGGTATCTGGAGGTTTTGTGTCCGAGACTAGTAGCCGGTTTCCCAGGGAGGAAGAAAGAGATTTAGTTGTCACAGTTCTAGATGCTAAATGTAGAAAGTAGGCTAATGGTCTCACCATCCATTCAATCCTCATTTTCTATATAATACTTCTTTCTTGAGTTGTGTCTAATCCCTGAGTCCACAATTCTTCTAGCTCACGTTCTCTAAAAAATAAACCTTCAGCCTCGTGCGAGGTAGAGATGGAATATAATCGTCTAAGTGCTTCCTGAATGGTCTTTCAGCCCAGCCTCCTTCTCCAGTCCGACCTCACATTCTAGACCTTAGAGGTACCCACCCTCTGTGCTTTCAATTCCCAGAACTTTCCAGGCAAGAAACAACATTTTCCCTGTAGACACTCAGCTTTCAGCTTTCTCTGGTGTGCGAAGCCAGTTGCCACCCATCCATCTGTTTTCCAGCTTCCAAATTTTTCTCGATGTCACATCTGTTGCTGTTTCCTTGCCAGTTCTGTCCCTGTGGGTTTCCGCCTTTTAAGATACCTTTCTGATGTTTTGATGAAAAACATCAGGAAAAAGTGCAGGTAAATGTAGATCTACTATATTTAACCAAAAATATTTTCTGAATTTTCTACAAGTATGTATTATAATATAAAACTTATTCTCATTAATGCTTCTGTTAATGTTAACATAAATTTCTGTGAATTAGCTCTCCTGAACCCCAAAATCTAGTGAGGTAAGTTTGCTACTCTCTATTGGATTAACTTCACACATCTTAAAAAACAACCTTACTCTGATGAAATAAAAATGAAGAGCGGACTGTATAACAGATAGTTAATAAACATTGAATTAAAGAGTTCTAAAATGAGAAACTAGACTTAACCTAAGTTCTAACACGGACTCTACAGAAATGTACATGCCTTTGATTATTCTTTCATTTCCTAGTCCCCCACGTTTTCTTTAGGGAAAAAAATCCCTCACACAATTCATGATATGGGACTAACGAATTCATGAGATAACGCTTATTTCTTACGCTTTCTGAATATCTCATTGAGTACAGACCTTTGAGTGGTATCAGGCCAGAAAAGGAAATTTTCATAGTATTTATTTATTTTAGCGGACGAAAAAACATACTTAAAACTAAGTCTGAAACGCGGATCATGGTATAAATTAGTACATCTTCTACAGACGTTCATTCGAAACTAAAAATGTACACACGCCCAGTCAGCAGGGAAAAGCAAGTTAAAACCGCAATGATATACCATTTCATATCCGCTCAGATGAGTAAAATTAAAAAGACTGACAACATTAAGTTGTCAGCAAGGACGTGGAAGAACTGAATTCTCACATATCGCTGATGCGGTATAAAATGAGACAGACACATCACAGAACTGTTCGGCACTTTCTTATCAAGTTAGATATGTACCTTCCCTAGGACCCAGCAATTCCACCCTCAATTACTTACCCGAGAAAGAAAAACATAAAATAAGTTCCTAGCAGACTTATTCATGATATCCCCAAACTGGAAACAACCCAGATGTCTATCAATAGGTGACTGGATAAACCACTTTGGCATAGTAAAAAATGGAATACAACTCAGCAATGAAAAGAAATGAACTAATGATGCACAGAGCAAATGGGTGACTCTTACAAATATATGCTGAGCAATCCTATTTATTTTAAATTCTAAAATATGGAAAACTCGTCTAAGACAGAAAAGCCCTGGCTGGCCTAGGACTGGAGGTGGGAAGGACTGGCTATAAAGGGCATTTGGGAGGAAGATTTTAGAGTGATGAATGTTCTCTATCTTGATTAGGATAGTAGTTACTTCGGTGTATACATTTGCCAAAACTCATCAAATTAGGCACTTAAAATGGGTACATTTTATTGCAGGGAAATTGTACGTTAATAAAGTTGATAAAAAAATGGGAAGAGAATGATAAACATAAAACTCAGGATAACAGTTTCCTCAAGGGTGTGGGAAAGCAGGGGACACCAAGGTAGTTGTAACAGAATTGACAATAAATTAGCCCTTAGTTGAGTACTAGGGTCATAGGTCTTCATTTTGTTATGATTTTTTATAATGTATGGATGGAACATTATTTTTACATATGAAATATTACTTAAAATAAATGTAGGTATAAATTAATAAAAATACATGAACTTCAGGGTCAGAAAACTAGGATTTGCCTTTGAGTTCTAATTAGTTCTGTTCCTGGATCAGTCATTTAACTTCCTTGAGTTTCTTCAAATGATTTAGCCTACATTATATTGGTTGCTAAAAGGAATTGATGAAATCATATACATAAAAGCACTTTGAAAATATAATATACTATGTAAATTACTTGAAGACTTTAATGATGGGAACTTCGTCGGAAAAATGGTAATGAATAATATGTGGAAAACATTGATAACACGCTAGTGCGGGTGAGCAGTGATGATATGGGAGGAGGAAAAGAAGCAATGAGCGCAGTGAGCATACACTGAGCTCTTACCTTGGGCCAGGTATTGTTCTAAGCTTTTAACATGAAATTACTAATTTAATCCTCACAATAATCACAAGTAAGTACTATATTAATTTTGGAGCTGTGGGAAGGGAGGCTCAGAGAAGTTAGGTAACTTGCCTAAGGTCACACAACTTTAAGTGATGGAGAAAGAGTTTAAACCAGGTAAGTTTGCTCCAGAAACAATGACTTTAACTACCACACACACAAAAGCAAGTTTCATATTATATAAGGAGCTTAGTGAGGATTAAGGAACGTAGAGAGAAAGGAAGGGAAAGGAAAGTCTAGATTGTACTACATGCCATACGTTATTAAAAATGAGGAATACGAGGTAAAACAAGAACAATGTATTAAATACAAATCATTTAAATGTGTTCATATTTCTTTTTCTCATATTCTTGTACTTCTATGTATTTATTCACAGAATAACCAATCTGATGAGACTAATTCTGAAAAATTTAAAATTTTTCTTTCAAAGACACTGTTTTATCAGATTCCCCCCGCCCCTAGCCCCTGCATTTAGTCCATGCACTCCCCATAAGATGGTTATTAGTGAGATGCTGTATTGGGGAAGTCTGTAATAATCCATACAATTTACTTAAATGATGTGGCATTTGATTAGAAACAAGAACATGCAGGTTCTAGTTGAGAATCAAAGGATCGAGCAAGTGACTCAAATGAGGTGTCCCCACCCTTACCACATTTCTCACAGCAGAGGCAAGCTATAAACAGTGCCAAGCTAGTGCTGGGCAGCAACCAGTTCTGAGTGTCCAATTTAATCAACAGCCCATAATAGCGCTCTCCCCAGTGTGCACAACACGGAGACACATCTATGCCCAAACTGGGTGGCCACTTTGTGACTTTTTCTCTCTTTAAGATTTTTATGAAGCCTATTTTACTCTGATTTCCAACATAAAAATGACTGCAAAAGGAAAGATGAGAAGAACAGAATATAGTAGGATTGACCTAAGGCAATATCCTAAATTTGTCTCATAAGAACAAAGGGGATAAAGTAAGATTTAGGGGTAGAAAAAGACTTTATAAAGAGAAAAAGGAAAATTAAATTGTGGGCATCATTATCATCATCATCTTATTTCTCAGGTGACTCCGTCAAAACATGGGATGCTGCCTGTTTAATATCAGGAACATAAAGCCCAGGAATATAAATTAGTACTAAAACCATAGGTCAGGAAAAATAAACATCTTAAAATGTATTTATTTATCTTTATTTTCTAAAACTTTTATAACGAACATACATTACTAATGTAAAAAAAGGTTTCTAAAAATCTTTAACTCTTGATCTAAGATACAAAATGGTGTAAATACATCATAAATGCTTTAGAAATGTATATATGCAAATTAAAGTACACCATATGTTAATCAACAAAAAAGGGAAGAGAATAAATTGCTATACATAAATTATCAACATATAGAGCTTTTAAATATCTAGATATACAGAACAAATTTCTGGTGAAGTCCATACAAATTTTATTTCAGAGCATTTTTATACAGTATTATGATATTGTGTTAGATACATATAACCAACATGGGGAATAATTTTATGTTTTTATGAGAATTGAGATTTTATAATTTCTACTACTAGATATCTAAAAATAGTTATGCAATATAAAAAAAATCTCACTTTGCTATTTGTCTAGGAAAGGTATATGCCAAAAAAATATAAAAACAAAAAAATTCCTTCACAGCAATTGAGACGTAACACTTACAGAATATGAAAAGAGGCAGGTGCCTCTTACATGCCTCTCTAACATCAGAACGTACCCGGCTTTGTGGGTGGAGCTCCACTTTCCTTTGAATCTTCAGACGCTGTTAACTGCGTAAAGCATTTCCTTCCCAGGGACTTTTCTACGGCTGCTATCTAAAAAGTTAAAACAAAAACAAAAACAAAAAAACACGTTTGGGGAAACTATCGCATTAAATTAGAAAGCTGAAAATAAATTTGAGAAAGGTTTCTTTCTTTTCAAAAAGAGTCCATGCTATAGACATATGACTCTTAAAATTTTTCCTGTAAATGCTTTCAAAGAAACGATCTCTTACCTTATGTTTGGATAAAAGAGGACTGTAGAAAAAAACAGAGAAAAAAAAAAGAATTAAAAAAAATTACAGCAGCAATATGCTTCCAAACAAATGTCACCGAAAAGGCTGTAAAAAAAAAATTACAGCTTCTCTGGATTCTAATATTAGCACAGAACATTTCCAGGGCTGAAACACTACCACGGGTTCACACAGTTCAAAGTTCAGCTATATCATGTGTTAATCTCCTTAGATAGCCAGTTACTAGTGAACACTCCCAAATAAACTTACGAATGGTAATATCCAGGTAAAAAAAGAATGTTCACCTTTTGCTAACAATATATTTAAAGACTATTACACACACACACACACACACACACACACATATATATTTAAAATTTTGGTTTGTCATTATAATCTAAAATAGATTATAGCAGAAGATAATTTTATTGGCATTATCCATAGAAACAGATAACAAAGTTATTTTTAAACATTATATTTTAGGGAATACTCAATTTAACAGAATGCATATATCTGCCAAAAGGCATGCACAAAAATGTTCATAGCCATTTCATTCATAATATTCAGAAACCAGAAACAATCCAAATTTCTATTAACAAGAATGAATAAATAAATAGCTACACAGTCATATAATGAATCGACACAGGAATAAAACAGAGCAAATTACCATTGCACACAACAACATTTAACACAAGCATAATGAAGAAGCTAGATACAAAAATCTACTTTCTGTGTGATCATATTTACATGAAATTACAGAACAGACATATATTGTCACAGAACTCAGTGGTTACACTAGGGGGTGGGTATAGACTTGGTACCTGCATGAGAGAGTTTTCTGAGGGGCTGAGCTGTTTTGTATCTTGTCAGAGTGGTAGTTACAGAGACATATATATTTAGGTAAACATTCATCAAGCTTGTGCACTTTAATGTATGTATAACTCAAAAATATTTTTATACTAAAAATTTAAGAATAATAATTTGGGGTAATGATTAAAATTTAAAGCATAAAAATGCCACGCTCAGATTATGTTCAACAAACAATTTTAAATAATCAAAACACTTGTAATACATTTAAAAATTATTAGTTCCATGGGAAGGGTAGGGAAAGTGTCTACATTAATATTTTCAAAGCAAGAAAACAATCTCTTTTATTTATTTTAAAAGATCCCATTATTTTAAAACTCTGTGAAATTGAAAGTTAACCTAAAGGTTAAGAAATTAGGTTTTAATGCAGAATTGCTAAAAATACTGTTTAAAAGATTCAAAAGAAAACTGTCATCACTAGAGTTGAATGAGTATCATTACTGAATCTAGAATCATTCTTCAGAGGCTGGTCTCCAAAATAATCAGATCCAAAAGCAATTCTCTATCTGCTCCATAAGCTAAGAAACAATTACTTGTGTCTGTTCTATTATTAACAAATAGTTTTAGTTTACTCTTTGTGATTTTGAGGGAAAAGGAGAAAAAGTTAGCAACAGAATGGAGTCTTTCAGAGTTATCAAGGACTTATGATGTTCATCTGGGATCTGCACTGGTTTAATCATTACCATGTCCTCTCACCTTCAGAATTCTGTCTTCAAATAATGAACTGAAAAAATATTTAAGTGCTTTATTATTACTATAATTTAGTTTTAAAGGCCTAACTCTTTGATACAAATCAAACGATTAAAAATTATCTGCAGTATTTTGGTTAAATACTATACTACATTTGCTTTTCAGTATTAGACTATTTTTAAAGATGCATTTTTACTACAACATACAAACATTGGCAAATAACTATAACAAAAAATCCTAATATGCATTTTTTCCATCTGAATAGTTTAATCTCTAATCAAAAAGAGAGCGAAATTAGAAATTATATTTAAAATTTTCCAATTGGAAGGTATTTTGAACTTATGTAAAGCTGACCATTTACTGAGTTCAATATAAGAAACATAAAAGCTGAGAAAGGAACCTAAACATTTGATTTTATCCGGTTTAGTTTCTCCAGTTGAAAATATTAACAAAACAAGTAAAGAAATGGTACTTGTATTTCAAATATTCAGTGCTACAATGGTTCTTCAATATTCTATTCCAACGCATTCTAATCCAGTATCGAAATACTTACTCTTGATGCGTTGTGCAAAATTTAGTAAGCCGTTCAAAATCTTCACCATTAAATCCCTTTTCTGAATTCCTTAGAGATGTGACTGTATGTGGTTGTACAGTTTTCCATTTTGTTTCTAAATTTAAAATATTTGTTAGTCACTGACTATTACAAATCCTATTTAGGAGGGAAAAAATAGTTAACTGGCACCACTGATTAAGATTAGCAGCAAAATTATCTTCTCAAACAACCCAAAAGTTAACACGATTAGAAATAGCTAAGTGACTACTTTTCGATGTAAGTGAATATTATCCCAGAGACTAAATTAGCCAGTAGGGCATGCAAAAGGATCGGAAGAAATGCAAATAGTTGCAAGAGTTCTCTTGTTGGCACTGATATGAAGAACAAAATACAAAGAGAAAGATTTTCTCACAATGACATATTGTGGTAAAAATGCTACTTTCTTTGCAACATTAACTTGACTGTAGAAACATTTATTTCCTGAGTTACAAAACCCAGTCAAATATGTGAACTTTCTAGATAGCACCTTGTTAGATTAATGATAATTCCACATTCTATGTTAATCTGTACTCACCCCATTGTTCTTGAATGGCAGAAAGGTTTGCGAGCAATTGCTCGTGATACAGTCGTTCAAGCTGAATGAATTTCATTGCTTTCTCATCTGAACAGAAAATGTGAGGAAAATAGAAATCTAGGCTATTTACATTTAGCTCCATGTTTGAAGAACAATGTCCTATATAAACTGAGAAATTTGAAGCTTACCACAAAATGAGAGGACTCTAAATATTTTCAAATTTTAAACAAATCTCAAGGTTTCTTGGTTCTGAAGTAGATACATTTTAATGTAGCATATTATGCTGTAGCTACCTGGGTTCAATCCTATAAGCAAATAGTAGAAACTAAAAGAAAGTTTGAATGATCAAGAAATGTCTGCTTACCAATAATATATGTTTAGCAGTTGATGAAACACAATTTACTGGGACAGAGGACCCACACGGAAGCCTGGAATGTTTCCCCTTTTTCCCCCCTCTCCTTAAATTACTTTCTGTCAAGCAACTATGTTATCCTCTTGTCAAACTGTTTCTGATTTCAACTCACCTTGATCCTTTACTTATCTCAGTGAATGCTTTTCTCCCACAAAACTAAAGGATTATATGCCTAAACAAAGACAGAGCGAAACATTATATAGATCTATAAAAATTTAATTAACTTGCCACAATAATTATGTGACTCTACCTTTTTGTAGATTTTCTCATAAACTTCTGCCTTCTCCATCTGCATCACACATTTAGCACCATATGAGGTTGCGATAAACTGTCCAACTCTCTACTTTCCTTTGGGCCATGTTCTAAATGTTGACCCAGATAAGAAGAGAAAACCTCACTCTGTAGCTCTTTGTCCTTCCCAAAATCGCCCAGAGGTTCCGTTTTCTCTCTTGTCTGTAGTTTTAAAGATATGCCAGGAACCATAAACTAGTCCAGGGAGAGGCAGGGACAATTACTTTCATTTTCTTCTACCCATGACTTAAAGTATACCAATGTTTTTCACTTTACTGAATATAAAAATTATCTAAAAAACTTGCTAAAATACAGATTCATGGGGCTGATCCCCAGAAGCTCTGATTCTAAGGCTCATGAATTTCCATTTCTAAGAAGTTCCCGGAGATGCTGATGCTGGTCTGCATGTACTACATCACACTCGTTATTTGGTTTAAAAAAAAAAAAAAAAAAGATTTCTAGCTTCATTTCCACCAGATTTAGATTTTCTGCACACTTAAGAATAAACTGCCATCGTCTGAGGTTGTTACCAGTTTGTTTATCTCTCAATCTGCCTAGAGGTGTGGTAAAAGGCGACGAGGGTAGGAGGAAAAAGAAATCTCATAATTGGGAAAAACAGATGCTTGCAATACAGTCTTTTTAAAGAGTATATACTGGGCCATCCTTCAAAAAGAAAAGCCATTTACAAAAAGGGAAATTGAAAAACTGATGGAAGAAATCTTTCCTATACAAAAATTAACACACAGTCCAACTTGACCACATTTATTCTATTTATTACGAGTGAAGATACATATACGGCTGTAATGCAGTCATGAGACCTACTACGTACAATATGCTTGACGGGCTCTACCATATGACTATTATTTGACTTGCATGTCTCTTTAATTAAAAATAAATAAATAAATAAATTCCACTGGATTTTAAAATTATATATTTTTGGTAATATGCGCCCCACCACACAAATATTTAGATTTTGGTAAAATCAGGCCTTATTGATGGAAGGTCAAACTTGGGTGTTCTAGAGAATTTTATGGCATAATAGAAACTTCCTACGTCTTGCTTTCCGGGGTGATTACCTGGGTGCCTACAACTGTTAAAACCCATCGAAAATGACAGATCTATATATTTTTATTGTATGTAAATCTTGATTTAAAAAAAAATGAGCAGTTTTTTAAGAGTTTATGAATTTCTTCCTGTAATTAAGAAAAGGATACAGTCCTCCTCCTGGAAATAGGACTCTGCTATCTGTTAAAAACAAATAAAAAACAGGAAATTAAATTAACATTTGGATGAAAAACCAAATTTGGAAGAAATCAAGACCTTGAAATTGAAAGTCTTTAATATCAAACTTAGAAAACTATTTAACTATATTTATCAGATAGAAGAAAACTGCCTGCAAAGCAAACATAAACATTCTTTGGTTTTAATACAACCTCATTCATCCTATTCTATTTCATGTCAAAGCAAACTTCACTGATTCATTAAAGCTTAGATGAACTCAGAATGAGGAAAATACTACAAAGGATACGAAGATATAATACAAGTAAGAGAACGACTTTGTTTATTGTCCATTAAGAAGGTGAACTATGTCGTGTCACATGAGACCTTAAAACCCCATTCATTTCATTTCTATTTCACAAACTACCTCATGGGACACTGACTTCTGGTTGTTTTGATATTACAGAAAAGACCAGGCCAAGTGCTAAGAGTTGAGCAATATGTTTGGAGATATACACAAAATGCTGCACAGTATAAAGGGCACCGGATGGGGGTAGCGGGGGTGTCCAGAGGGTCAGGATCTGGTCCCAGTCAAGGCTTGTCACTTACCAGATTCATTCGAGGCATCTTTAAATTTAAAGATTCTTTAATTCTAAAAAATTTGGATCTTTTACTTAGATCTTTATTTAGATACAACATTTATAAATAGAACCGTAAAACTGAAATTATTTTTTGAGAAGTATCTGCAAAAGCTGACAGTGTCATATTCGAATTGTTCGTATAAGTACTTTACACTTTTCAAACAGCTTCCACTGATTCTTTCTAAATCTCTAGTTAAAAAAAAAAAAAAAAAAAGGTGTTCCACTTATAGATCTCCCTTTTCCAGGTAGCTGCCAGTGCAAAGAGCAATAAGCTATTTGTCAAACGTATAAACAAGCAATAAAAAGGAATGGCTTTTCCAAATCCCACAGAGGAAAGAACATACTTTTAAAGGAAAATATATGCCTAGCTTAAAATTTATTCCATAGACATAATACATTTTCATGAACCATATAGATGACTGGATACGTTTTTGTAAATTTTTAGTTTAACCTAAAGTTTGATTCCATATTTTCTACTCTGAGGACTTTATGAAGGATGAATTGATTTTCAAGAGTCTGCTTGTATTTTATCAGCTCATTGTTCTAATACTGTTATTATAGTACTAGTTTGAACCAAATCAAATTGTCAATATGCAACAATTTTTTTTTTTTTTTTTTACCTACGAAATGAGAATTCCGTATACTGTAACCAGTGGTGTGCTGATAAATGTTTACCAATTGGCTCTAGAGTGTTAGAGAAAGACAGCTTTTCTGTACAAAGGTTAACATTTTTTTAGTGGTGTTTGCTCTCTTTTGTGTTGTCAATACTGCCATTGTGTCCGATTTCAAGCTACCAACATGACGAACGTCGCTGAATATGGGTCTCATGAGCTCGTACACCAGCAGCAGGCTCCATGACATCTAACAGAAATCAGTGACGGCATTTCACCCACAAACTTCCAGTGAAAAATCTATGGCGTGGCGTAGATTTCCCACCATCCATGACAGGAGATAAAGTTTTAGGTTGCCCATCAAGATTAATGTCTGGCTCTTCAAAGCTTGTCTCCTTGTCTTTTTGTGTTTGTGTATCAAAAGACATATTTATTTATAAATAACTCTCATTAAAGAAGTATTGATGAGGTCCAGACCTATTTGGAACCAGATTTTCTGGCACTACAGAAATATAAATTTCAATTAGAATTCGGGTGGCGGTTCCAATATCATAAGTGCGACCATGAGTACAGGATCATAAAACCCAATGCCTCAGAAGTAAAAGGCATTTCCAGTGAGAAGACAGCTTGAAAAATAAATATGCAGGATATTTTCCCCATAAAAACCTAACTCTGGTAAGTCTCGCAGGGCAAAAGAAGATGTGATTTTCTTCGATGTCTCCCATGTGTCTAAATCTGGGAGGTAGCCTGGTAGAGCAGAAAGAAGGTGGGGCTTGGAGGTGAATTACCTGAAACTGTATTCTTGTTCAAGCTCTGCCATTACCAACTGTGTGACCTCGGATGTGTCATTTCATGACTCAAGCCTCAGCTTCCTTATCTATAAAATAGGGGCAATAATACCTGCAACTCTATGAGATAAATGCCATAAGGATCAGGTGAGAATGTATATACAGCATAGTGCCCAGGACATAGCAGTAAGTGCTTAAAATGGCTTTTGAGTCTGAACCAGAAGTTCAAGATACAGAGTAGAAGTCATCCCTCTCCATCGTCACCATTAACCTGGATGCCTTTTTCACTTTATGCTTGAATTATAAATGTCTATTTTTAGTTCTTATTTTTATCAAAATTACAAAAATAGATGGTTTAAGGAGTCAACTAATTCTTTAAGATGTGTTAAGAAAGCCTCTGTTCCTCTTGTCCTATACCTTTCTTCAGGGGCAAGCACTTAGATTTTTTTTTTTTACCTGTTTTTTATTTTTTAAACTTCTGTCTCTAAACATTATGCTTGTATTTGCTATTTCTTAGTTTTTCAGTTTCAGTAGAAGATGAGGATTGAATTCTTTGATTCTCCCCTCTCCCAATCCTATAAACTCACCTATCCCATATTGTTATTCTGTAGTAATGGGTAGATTAATATTTAATGTTTACCTTATTATGAGCCAAAATTTTAGTATTTTTCCTTTCCTGAAAACTTTCTGTTTTCGCTGGAGTTACTTTTTTCTTTCTTTTTTTTTTTTTTTTTTTTTGGCATAGTTTTCCATGCATGTCTCACATGTACGACTCCAAACCACCACTACGCTCCCTAGGTTATTTGGAGGATGAAATAACTAAGTGTGAATATCCTTTAAAAGCCGACTCAGTGTACAAATACGAGGAAGGCTGAAAGGTTAGAAAGCTGCCTTGGTGTTGGTGCTTCTCAACTATGGCAAGTTAGAAACATTTTAGAGATCAAAAAGCAGTACTCATATTCTCAAAGGCCTTCTTCAAGTTCACAAAGAAAGTCCTATAAATTTATAAGAATATACATTTTCCTGCCTTGAGACAGAAGTTATTTAATTTTTAAAAGTACTCACTACTCATTGCAAAAGTTAAAATGAAACATAAGTAAATGAAATAGAAAGCAAAGCTTTCTTCCATTCCCATATTCTAGTTATTTTAATTTTAAGGAAAAATACAATGCAGCTCATAAATATCTCAATTTTTTCTGAATTAGCTCTTGTGTAAAAAAGCTTCCCCATCCTTGTCCTAAAGGCCACTCAGTCTCTCCATCCTCTAACTTGCCCTCCCCGTCTTAAGAGTTATTTTTCTAAAATTAAAATTTGATTTTGCATTCCCATAATTAAAAATTCTCAGCCCCTAAAAGGAAGGCCTTAAAGTCACCAGCTCTCCAATCTCATTTCCATTTTGATCTTCAACAACATCGCAGCCATGCCTCTGCACAGGCTGGTCTCTCTTCCTGTACAAGCTCACTTGATTCATCTAGTGAGTGCTTACACATCTACAAAATCTCGGCTCAAGAGTCATCTGCTTTGGACTTAATTAATGCCTACAGGACAAAAATAATCAAGCATTTTGTGCTTTGCTGAACATTAAACATGTCTACTGCTACACTTAATAGAGAATTCTACAATTATTTATCTACATAACTGTTTCTCACTATTCCACAGTGGCTCTCTTAAGAGCATACCCTGTTGAGTAATTTTTGTTTCCCCAGTGTCTAGTGCTGTTTTGATACCTTATTGGTGCTTACTAAGCACTTGCAACACTGACTCTTATCTGCACACAGTTTATTCACTATATACAAGAAGTTCGCAATTGTTTGAACTATAGTCAGTAATATGCACATTTCCCACCAGCCACTGATCCAAGGTCACTCACTCCTGGGCTCACCAATGACAGATGGGATAGAATCAATAAAAGAGAGCTGGATTTCAGGTTATTCCAAACATTGGTCCCAGAATTTTGGCGAGGCTGGAAGTGAAGGGTTTAGTGTAGTACCTGATGAAGGCAAAGAGGAAGGGCTCTTGAGTCCAGCTGCTCAACTTCACCTCGTATGAGCGAGAACAGAGACTGCAGAGCTAGCGCTGGGGCTTCCGGCTGATCATTAGCATTCACTTCAGCAGACTCCTCATCACCAACAGCACGTGTGGCTGCACTCAGTACGTTTTCTTGCATTAAAGATTTAGAATCTCCTGAAGAAAGAAGTTTAAGAAGTAAACAAAATGCCTGTGTTAGAATAAAAATGACTTTGTGGAATACCTTAAAACAATAATGCCTGTTAACCATACAATTTTTAAATAAAACTAGTTATGTGAAAAAAACCCACCAGAAACCACAAGTTATTGTCCTGATTAAGATTATAATCATAGCTGAATGATTCTATTAGCACACATATAAACCATTTTCTTGCAGAATTATAATTAAGAATATTAGTTAAAAGAGATTACTTGAAACTAATAATAAAATAAAATGCTAAAAACAAAACAAAACAAAACAACAAGAGAGAGGTCTAAAGAACAGTATGAAAGTTAAAATCTGACCCAAAACTTGACTCTCCTAAAGGGAAAATGGATTAGCCATAATTTGAGGTCCTAGCTTTCCCAAATAAAGCAGAACTGAACAGGAAGATAAATGTGTTTATCATATGAAATGGCTAAAGTAGTTAAGGCTTCCTCCTTTTGAACTCTGGTCTGATAACTTTAGAACTACTTCTGGATCCCAGAAGAGCAGTAGGAATTCACATGCAGAGCTTACTGAAACCTTTTTCCTAATAAAAACAAGTAACACAAACTTCTAAAAAAACAAAAACAAACAAACAAATGAAAAACATCAGTGAGTAACTGCTTGGCCCACAACTCTGAAATAATGCACAAAATTTAAAAAATTTAAACATTATACATTGTAACTTCATCCTTCACTGAAATCTCAGTATCAGTTCTAATTATTATATTCAAATTGAATAGACTGTCGCGTCTGTACATACCTTCAGCTAGTCTGCCTCAGAAAGGCCCTTTTTCAGTAATTTAGCGTGTGTGCACCACGACTGAGGATGCCTTCCCCAGCACTCTAGAATGTGTCCAGACCCCGTCTTCTACCGCTTTCTAAATAAACCCACTGCTCTGGCCAGACCAGTCAATTCTTCATTTAATAAATACTCTGCCTTCCTGAGCAATTACAGATTCTATAGATGGAATATTTTCCTCTCATCTATGCCTATTTATGTTCTACCCTAACGAAATCCATGTTTTTCCCTATAACATGGGCCTAAAGTCAACTTATTTTCCTCTGAATCCTCCATATGGCCTTATATTATACTGGGTTGCATTATAATAATTGGTGTAAGGTCTGCAGCACGGGGATTAATCTGTCTACCATGGCATCCCAGTTTACACAGCAGTATCTTCGGCACAAAAATTCTAAGTACTGTGCTTTTTTTCCTTATTATTATTTTTTAAACCATCGATAGTCATTCCTTATATTTTAAAAAAATTCTTTTCTATAGGTTTTATGTCCCTTGGCTTCTGGAAGTCCAGTGATGGCCTGCCGTTTTGCAGGGACAGTATTTGTGAAAACATAAATGATTCTTCTACTTTCTAATTTTTAAACCATAATGGTAGTTAGAAGCTTTCTATAGAGAACTATCAAGAAATTAAGAAAAACACTGTTTTTATTTCCCTCTTTCCCAGCCATGCGACTATGCCCAAAGCACTTAATCTAATACAGACTATGTTAAGCCTAGCCTATGGAATGGGAGAAAATATTTGAATCCAGTACATCCGATAAGGTGCAAATATCCGAAATGTAACAGGAATTCAAAGAATTCAATGGCAAGAAAACAAATAATGCAAATAAAAATTAGGCAAAGGACCTGAATAGACATTTCTCAAAAGTGGACATACAAACAGCCAACAGGGACATGAAAAGGTGCTCAATATCACTAATCATTAAGTAAATGTAAATCAAAACCACAATGAGAGCACTTCACACCTGTTAGAATAGCTATCATCAAAAAGACAAGAGACAAATGTCAGTGAAGATGTAGAGAAAAGAGAAACTTGTACACTGTTGGTAGGAATGTAAATTGGTACGGCCCTTATGGGACACAGTATGTAGAGTCCTCAAAAACTTAAAAATAGAGCTACCATATGATCCAGCAATCCCACTTCTGGGTATTTACCTGAAGAAAATGAAAACTCTAACTTGAAAAGATATATACATCCCATGTTCACTACAGCATTATTTACAAGAGCTAATAAATGGAAACAACCTAAATGGTCGTTGATGGATGAATGGATAAAGGAAATGTGGTATACGAATACATACAAAGAAATATTATTCAGCCACGAGACAGAAGGAATATCTGCCTTTTGCAACACCTTGGATGAACCTGGAGGACATTAAGCTAAGTGAAATAATCTAGACAGAGAAAAGCAAATACCGTATGATCTCATATGTGCAATCTTAAAAAAAGTCAAACTTATAGAAGAATATCTTTTGATATACAAAAGATAAAGAAATCAAAGCATATGTATAGAATCAAAGTATAATGGTGGTCACCAGGAGTTGGGGGGAACGGGGGAGAAGTGAGGAGATGTTGGTCAAAGCGTACAAGGTTGCAGTTGTATAGAAGGAATAAGTCTAACGATCTAATGTACGGGCATAATGACTATACTCAGTAATATTGTACTGAC
>NW_011889365.1:451476-533470 GCF_000151845.1 Pteropus vampyrus | reverse complement strand
CTGACAGGGACGTTTGGGGATGAGAGAAAGGTCATTTAAAGGCCTAATGCTTTTCAAATGCTGTATACTGTTACTCAGAGTATAAGAATGCATTCTCACATGCAGGTTTGTGTGGCTTTAGAAGACAATCTGCCTGTGTTCATGCTATTCCCTCTGCCTGGGCTGTCGGCTTTTACAGGGGAGGTGTGTGATTCACCATTGTGACCTCAGCATGGGGCACAGGACCTGACGTGGGAATGGGCATTCAAACACTTCCTGGGAAGAAAAGTTGATTGGATATTAGTATGTATCATGGAGTATACTACAAACCCATATCCACTATGTCACTGGACTCTGACAACATTATAAAGTGAGTATTAGAAATCATAGATGATGCAGCTGAAATTCATCAGAGACTAAATGAGAGCCTGGGCTTGAAGTCAGTCTGCCTGGGTTTGAACCCTAAATCAACTGCTTTCTAATTCTGTGACTCTGGGTATGCCAATCTCTTTAATCTTTAATTTCTCCATTTGCTTAATGGGGATATTGCCTATTTTCATATGGACTCTCTTAAGAAATTACGTTTAGATAAGAAATAAAGTAGGAGGCACTTGTATTTATCCACAATTCCCTCTCTTCTTTCAATTAAGAACACTGAGTTTTTGGAAGAAAGGTATTAGGAAACAAAAGTACATGCACTGCTTTGATAAAAATGCTTTCTTTGATCCATGCATTGAAGTTCCCTTTTATCACACTGAGGCTACAGCAAATAAAGACTGGGAGGGAGAGTCATAATCGGAATTCAGAAACAACGGCTGAAACCAACCAAACTCCACCACTTCCCTTCAGGGTGAACCATCCACCCTTTCTCTGATCACGTTTTCTCTGATCACGTTTTGTCTTGCTGAGAATGGCGGGCAGGAACTGTTCTGAAGAAGCCTGGCTGTCAGCACACTCCGAGGAGAGGCATGTGTGATCATGGTTCTTTGTCAAATTATGCTAAGTCAAACATGAAACATAACTCTTTCAAATGCACTTTAAATTCAGAAAATGTGAGAT
The DNA here is from genome assembly GCF_000151845.1 of Pteropus vampyrus. Classification (NCBI taxonomy): domain Eukaryota; kingdom Metazoa; phylum Chordata; class Mammalia; order Chiroptera; family Pteropodidae; genus Pteropus; species Pteropus vampyrus. Next base: position 532,432 of record NW_011889365.1, on the reverse strand, counting down.
GCATGGTGCAACAAATAGGCTTAGTCTGAAGTCAGACTGCCTAGGATCAAATCCTGAGAGTGTCACTTAGTAGAAATAGGATACTGGACAAGGTAATTATTCTCTCTCTGTGCTTCAGATTCCTCATCTATAAATTGAGGCTAATTGTAGTACTTAATAAGTCTATGGAGAAGAGGAAGTGAAACATTCCATATAAAGCATGTAGCATGGTGGCTGGCATATAGTAAAGTACTTAATAAATGCTCCGGAAGTTTTGTTTTAAAACTCGGTAAGCTGCAATTGAATTAGCTTGTGTATCCCTAACAGTGAGCTTAGAGCTCTATCAAATTTTTTTGATGATTTAAAAAAAACACAAACTTACCATTTTAACCATTTTGAAGTGTTTAATTCATGACATTAATTATATTCACAATGCAAGGATCACCAGTATCCATTTCCAGAACTTTTTCATCACCCCAAATAGAAACTCTGTACCCACCAAACTAACTCCCCAAACCCTTCCCTCTCCAGCCCCTGGAATCCTCTATTCTACTTTCTGCCTCTATGAATTTACCTATTCCAAGTACCTCATATAAATGAAACCACACAGTATTTATCTCTTTTGCATCTGGCTTATTTTACTTTTTGAGGAACCACCAAACTGTTTTCCTGGAGCTCTATAGGATTTTAACTTTATTTTAACTGCTGTATCCTTACATGGCTTCAATATTTATGCTTTTTTATTCTCCATCTCTAAAACAGAGATAATATCACTTCACAGAAATTTGGTGCTTCTAAATCAAAAGCACCTTATCTAAAAGATGTTATCATACAAAATATGAAACAGTACTTTTCAGAGCTCTTCAATTTAATTTCATGCCTTGGGCATAGCTCCTGAGATTGAAAAACTGTAAAATTAAAAAGCCTTGAGTGAAAAAAGCAAAATCATGGACCAGGAAGTTCCAAACTCCTGTCCTTCCACAGAAACAAACAAACAAACAAACAAAAAACCCAACCAGACTACCAAAATCAATTTTGTCAGAACTCTGTTACATGATACACATGAGAGTTCCAGAAAGAGAAGAAAGAGTTAAAAGGGCAGAAAGTCTACTTGAAGAAATAATGGCTGACGACTAACCAAAGTTGAGGGAAAACATGACCTCCACATCTAAGAAGCTCAACAAACTCCAAGCATAATAAACTCAAAGGGAGCCCCATTTGGATACATTACAGTCAAGTGATCAAAACCCAAAGACAAAGAATTTTGAAAGCAGAAAGAGAGAAGCATCATGAAGAGAATTTCAATAAGATAGACAACTCATTTCTCTTTGGAAACCATTGAAGTCAGAAGGCAGTGGGATGACATAGTCAAAGTAATGAAAGAAAAAGATAGTTAAAACCAAAGATTCTGTATCCAACAAAACTATCCTTCAAAAATGAAGGCGAAATTAAGAAATTCTCAGATGAACAAAAGCTAAGGGAGTTTGCTACTTACTTGCAAACGGGCCCTACGATAAATGCTGGAGGGAATCCTTCAGAATAAGATGAGAGGACATTAGACAGCAACTTAAAACTACATTAAGAAATAAAGAACACTAGTAAAAAGAACAACACAGGTAAACATAAAAGCCAGCATTATTGAATTTTTTTGGTTTGTAATTCCTGCTTTTTTCCTATATGATTTAGAAGGTAAATACATAAAACAACTGTCACTCTATATTAATAGGCACATAATATATGAAGTTGTAATCTGTGACAATAACAATAAAAAGGGGGAGAGACAGATGCATGTGACCAGAGTGCCAGTATACTATTGAAAGTAAGTATTGGTATTATTCAAATTAAGATGTGAATGGCAATCTCCGAGAAAATCACTAAGAAAATAACTTATAAATATACAGAAAACAAAAGAATCAAAACGGCATACTACTAAAAAAATCGTCTTAATATAAGGAAAAAACAGGCAGTGATTGAGAAACAAAAATACGTAAGGCATACAGAAAAATAGCCAAATGGCAGAATTCCTTTCTTAAACTCTTCAAGTAAAAGGCAGATATTAGCAGAATGGATGGCTTCACTGGTGAATTCTATCAAACATTGAAAGAATTAACACAAACTATTTTCAAACTCTTCCCAAAAACTGAAGAGGAAGAAACGCTTCCTAACATCATAGGAGGCCAGTACTACCCTGAGCCAAAGACACTACAGAAGAAGAAAACTGTCGACCAATATCCCTTATGAATATAGATGCAAAAATGCTCAACAAAATACTAGCAAACCAAATTCAGCATATTAAAATGGTCATATGATACTACTAAACTGGATTTATCCCGGGAACTCAAGGGTCGTTTGACATAAGAAATCAGTGTAATAAACTACATTAACAGAATGGAGAAAACTCCCACACAATCGCCTAAAATAACACATAAAAAATATCTGACGATGTCCAACATCCCAGAATCTATCCCGGGCCTGGATAACTGACCCTTTGATCACTTGCTTTTCCCTTACTGAGCTTTAATTCCCATTCTTATGTTTTAATTCACCAATAAACAGTGAACCTGTGAAACCTAAGGCACTCCACCCTCAACCCTCATAAAGGCAGAACCCCAGGTTCGTTTCTTCTCTGCCCCTCCCAAAACCTTGCTGTGTGGTCTTGGGTGTGCTGTGTACCCTCCAGAAGCTGTGAGTAAGAAATCATTTTTTTCAAAGTTCACCCATGGCTGTTGCTGAGATGGGTCTTGCAATTATAATAAAAGCCACAAGGGCTGGTCTGGCCGCAACTTTGGCTGTGGTCAGTGAATGTCTGTGGGGGCATGCCTCAACTCAAGTAGTATGGGCCCAGGTGAGAGCCCCCAGGAATTTCTAGCCCATAGCATCACTATACGCTGAAACTGACTCAAAACAATGGGTCGGTTATCAGACCCATTATCAGAAAAACAGAAAATAAGTGGTAGAGAGGATGTGAAGAAACTGGAACCCTTGTGCATTGTTCATGGGAATGTAAAATGGTGCAGCTGCTGCGGAAAACAGTTAGGCAGTTCCTCAAAAAGATAACCATTGAATTACCATATTGATTCAGCAATTCCAGTTCTAGGTATATACACAGCATAGGTATATTTCTAGGTATATGAGCACTCAAGTGGATACATGTACACCAATGCTCACAGCACATTACTCACATTAGCCAAAAGGTAGAAATGACCCAAATAGCCATCAAGAGATGAATGAATATTTAGAATGGAATACATGCTGCGACATGGAGGAAGCTTGAAGACATTATGCTAAGTGAAAAATGCCAGCCACTAAATATATGATTCCATTTATATGAAATATCTAGAATGGGCATATTCATATAGACAGAAAGTAAAACAGAGGTTACCACGGGTTCAGGTAGGAAAGATGCGGAGGTATCGCTTAATACTCACTGAGTCACTGTTTGAGGTGATACAAATTTTAGAAATAGATAGTGGTGATGGTTAAACAACATGTAATTAATACCACTGAACTGTACACTCAAAATGGCAAATTAATGTTATAATAGTTTACCGCAATAAAAATAATAGAAAAAATGCTTTCATGTCTGTGATTGCATGTTGTGATTCTTTGAGCAAATGAATTCCTCAAACCGTCCTACTTGTTTATGCTGAGGCGTATCTTGGCCATAAGCTTGGAAGATGGATCAGAACTAAATTTTAATACCTGTTTTATGTGGTTCCTATGTTAGACTAAAAAGGAAATAATCCTTCCTTTTCCTTAACTAGTATTAATCTGACCTGACCTGAGGTCAGAGTATCTTCTGTAATCATGGCATAATTAGCATTTGCTCCACGTGGCACAGTCTCCTGTGCCATCAGGTGGCAGCCTATGTCTTCAGAGGGAGCAGCACAGGGCTGTGGTTAGGAGGGCCTGCTGCAGTCAAGCTGCCTTGTGATCTAAGGTTACGTGACTTGACTTCTGTCAAGCTGGTTCCTTATAAATCAATGGTTAAAAATTAAATTAAGTGACGTACAAGGTGCATCCAGCACTTAGTAGGCATCCAAAGTGGTAACACTCTTCTCTCGGCTGAGTGTTAGCTAAGTGATTTCAATGTCAATATAGGATGGAAAGACTTAAAAAACAGCCACTGGATTTATTTTAGGCAGCATCTCGAAAATCACTTTTCCTCCTTCAGAACTGTTTGGAGGGTTTAAAGGGTTTAAACAGGGCTGAAAGACCATCCTTCACTAGCTAATCACCTACGTGTTAACGTGCCATCATAGCAGCCTCTGAAGGACAATGTACAAACCTTCGAAAGAATAGTCTTATTTTCTTCTCAAGTAGATGTCACAGAAGGCGTTCTTCTTGAGCAGAAAGTGCAGCCCTATTTACAGCTTGTTTGCTTTGTTGAGCTCTTAATGAAGCAGAGCTCTAATTATTCATTAGGAATTTTAATGAGCACCGCCAAACCACCATCGCGATCTCTATGCCTACCTTAGTATTTAAGCTCTCCGCCTCTAGCCAGACTGTCTTGAACTCAAAAAGCATTATTTATTTTCTCCTTTCACATAAAAGGCTCAGTTACGATATACACTTGTCTGAGGGCTGTTCAAGGCCAGAGGCTCCATGTCCACTGACTCTGAGTTTGTGAAAGCAGGCACTCCGGTGGCAGATATACCCTATCACAGCACTTAGAGCTAGTCTCTCAAGTTCCACACTTTCTAGAGTTTGCTCTAGGCTGTTTTCAATTCACATTGAAGGCATAACTAGGACACATTAATACTGCTGGGATTTAGACTCTAAATTATGTATAATTTGCCAACTAGCACCAATGTTTGCATTCCCTAAGTTGCCTCATAGAAGTCTGATTTGAAATTTGACACTTCAACATGTTTTATTAAAACTAAAAATATGCAAGGAATTTCTGTAAGCATGCAATTAATTATGCTAATTAAAATTTTTCTTATCTAGGTCTAGAGGCAACTCAAGCATCAAAGTTTCAAATGCAATTATACATTGTTTTTCCATTAGAAGTCTGTTAACAGTTTTGGTAATATCAAAATGGCTAAATTTTACTGTATTTTCTTGTTCATGCCAAGCACATTGATTTTATCAGCTATCATATATAAAATATTCTTTGGTTCTCCAGGATAAAAAAGGATAAATAAAATTCTCAAATTTTATGTGACCTTATATAAAATATGTAATCCTCCTATAAGTCTGAAATAGAAACACGTCATTTCTCAAACAAATATAAAGGCATATATTTAAGTTCAAAACTTAGAAACAGTGTCTGTGGAAGAAGAGTGATAACCTAAATACCCAAGGAAAACCAAACTGCTAAATTTTCTTTCCATGGGACCCTCCTCACCTTAATGTTCTATAGTTCCCGAAAAACTATTGACATGAGAGATTCTCTTTGCATTAATGGAATCATGTGAGAAAGGAAGATTTAGAAAACTAGGAGTTAATGATGAACTTTTAATAAAGTAAAAAAAAAAAAAAGGCACAGAAACATGTTGACAGGCATTTCACTGTAAAGTTTATAGAAAATTGTTACATCAAATTCCATTATACCAGTAATCTTTAAATTTTACAGACACAAGGCTGTACCCCAACTGCTTCTTCATACCACCAAACCAATTGCTACCCCTATTTGCTTTTTTAAAAACCAGTTTTACTAAGATATTATTCACATACATTGAAAGCATACATTCAGTTCAACGGCTTTAGTATATTTGCTGTTGTGCAACCATCACCCCAATCAATTTTAGAAAATGAAATCCTGTACTTGTTAGCTGTCATCTCCAATTCCTCTTCCCCCAACTTCCCAGCTCTGGGTAGCACTCATCTACTTTCTGTCTCTAGGAGGTGGCCTATTCTGGATATTTCATGTAAGTGGAATCATGTGGTCTTTTGTGACTGGCTTCTTTCACTTAGCATAATGTTTTTAAAGTTTATCCATGTTGTAGCATGTATTAGTACTTTATTCATTTTTATTACCAAATAATATGCTAATATAGATATATATATACATACATACATATACCCTCCACCTGCTTCTGTTTTGTGTGGCTACATTTTTCAAATGCTTGTGTGCTTTTTGCCAAATTAGAGTCTCAGATGTATATAATGACCTTGTTAAAAAATAACAATACCCTTTTAATCAGCTGCAGTTTTGATCCCATGAGCGATATTTAGAAAGTATTAGTTTAAGTAAATAAAGATAAGAAGAAGACATCTACTTTTTGTAGGAACATGATCAAGCAAAAGGCTGCAATAAAAAAAAGAAAACAAAAGACTACTTAGAAAACTACTTATCAGTGAGAAGTTTTACTTTAACAGCAGAAAATTGAGAAGTCAAAGTCCCCAAGGATCTCAACTGCATTTATGCCTCCATCAAGGTGAGTTTTGTGAAGTCAATAACAAAATATTCTTAGTAAAATAAAGACAAATGTCTTCATTCATGCCTTTAATATATATCTAATCGTATACTCATATGAACTTGGAGGTATAAATTTCTTAATTTTTCTTTGTATAACTATCACATTACTGGGACTTGATGGAGAATTCTGGTTTCTGGACAGATTTTGAAAGGCTGTATTGAGAGTAATTCTCTTTTTTTTCACCTTCTTGCCACATAGATATCACATTTTAAGAGCATAACTGAAGTTACGAAATGATAACTAGACAAGGAATAGAAAATTGACTGGCCTGTCTGTACCACGATATAACCTGGGTCCTACCAGCGATCTCAGAGGAAGGTGCTCAGAAAAGAATGTGACTAGACCCATTGTTACCTTCTCTTGGGGCCCCTGCCACACTCTGAGACACTGCCATTCTCTGGGCAGACTGTGGCAGGCAACCGCTAAGATGGTCCTCACTGATCCTCATTTCTTGATATTCATGCTCTTGTATGATCCCCTCTCAGTAACTATGGGCCACACCACCGTATCCGGTTTCTAATGAATGGAATACAGCAGAAGTGATAGAATGTCACTTTTATAATTAGGTCGTAAATAAGTGTGGCTTCTAACTGGGGTGGTCTCTTGGACTGCTAACCCTGGGAGAAGCCAGCTGTCATGTAATAAGGCGACCTGTGGGGTAAACCACATGGGGAGGAGCTGAGGCCTGTCAAGTCCCTTGTAAATGAGCTTGGAAGCAGATCTCCAGCCCTGGTCCAAGCCTAAGCTGACTGCAAGCCTTGCGGACAGCTTGTCTACTTCCCCATGGGAGACTGGAGCCAGGGTACCAGACTAAGCCACATCCAGATTCCTGATCCACAGAAACCATGAAATAACAGTTCGTTGTTTTTAGCTGCTAAATTTTGGGGAAATTTGTTATGCAACAACAGAAAACTAATAGCTTTTTTATTATATTTTGTCATTTCCTTCCCCTACATGTTTGTTTTCCGTGGCAACAAAGACCATTCCCACGGCTCCTGGAGATGGAGCAGTCCGTTGGACAGAGCTGAGGGATGGCAGGGCGCACATCTCTACTGTTCTAGAAGCAGGTGGTATGTTACCCCAAACTAGCAGCACCTAACTGAGCTTTCCAGGAAAGGTTTTCATTAGCAGTCAGAGTACCCAGGGCATCATACTTCCTGCTTGTCTTCTACCACCCTTCGAATTGCTCTCTCCAACACACATTGAACTTGCATCAGTTCCCTAAGCGGAGTGCTCCCCGTTGCCCCAAGGCACAGCCCCCAGAACTGACTTTACGCACTATGCACTCCTGTAACAATTATTTAATGCCTGCCTTCCTGCTCACTCTATGAGGAGTCCAAGAGGGTGAGGGCGAGTCCTGTCTCGTCATGACCGTAGACACTGCTAGAGCCTGGCAAATATTTACACAGCAGAAAATAAACAAAAGTTGGTGAATTACCATTACTATTATTAACCCTATCAAGAGAGCTTTGTGTTTGGCAGAAGCAGGACCGTGTTGCACAGAAGGGGCTGGTAACTCATTAGGAGCCCCGGATGCACGTCCTAGTTCTTCCTCTCTCTCCTGCAAAGATGGACGAGGTACTTTCTGAATTAAACCATAAGTTTCTCGTTTGCAAAAATTAAGGTGTTAGAGTAGGTTATTTTTAGGATCCCTTCTTGTTCTCCCAAATCTGTATCTCTAGCCAGGATCACAGCCCTGAGATCTAGACCAACTGCCTGTTCTACACGTCCACTAGCTGACTGAGGAACCCCAAATGGCCACATGGCCTTTATGCTCCTCTCCCCACGCTGCTCCTTGTCTCCTCATACTCCTACCCCCAGTAAGAGGCATTATCATGCATCTGGTGCCTGAGCCAGAAAACTGGGGATTATCCTGGACTCTTTTTTCATACTCAATCTATGATCCAATCAATCTCACCCTCTTAATAACTTCGAATCTGTTTACTTCTTTCCAGCCCTACAGCTGCTGGCTCAGCACAGATCACCAGCATCCTCTGCATAAACTATTGCAAAAAACCCTTAACTGGTGGCACTGCTTCTAATCTTACACAGTTCTAACCCATTCTCCACACTGCAGGGTGAGCATCTTTCTAAAAAATATAACTTATGTCATATCAGTCTCTTGTTCAGAGCTGTGGGAAGGCCCAAACTGGATATTATAACACAAAAATCTTTTATAATCTGGGCCTTGCTAATCTTTTGAATCTCAATCTCTTTATTGCTCTGCTATTTCACCTAGATTCATTTTTTCCTTTTCTTCTGCTCCAGCCAAACTGAATATTGTCTCTTCTTGTTTTCTGGGCTTTAGTCCATTGGTATGCCTGATACCTCTGACGTCCTTCCCCTCCTCTTGATCCCCATCTCCTTTACCTGGCTAGCACTTACATGTCCTATCTCAGCTGAGATATCAATTTCTCTTGGAAGCCTTCCAAAACCCTCCTAGGACAGTGTATGTTCCCGGCCATGTGCTTACTTAGCCCCAATCATGACTCCCAACTTGCTAGAGTGAGCTTGTTAGTTACTTGGCTTCCACACGTAAAAAACTCCAAGGCAGGTTCGCCAAGTTTTACAATGCCTGGCATACAAGGCTCAGTAAATATATGTTGACTAAGTAACTGTGTATGCTTATACGAAATAATGTAAAAAACTTTTTTACAAAGGGAAGAATTCTTCCGTTAGGTAAAGTCATCATCTAGTCTTTTAAAATCTTTAATTAACATCTTTTTTGTGGTAGGCAGAATAATGGCCCCCGAAGACATCCATGTCCCAATACTCAGAATCTATAAAGTTACACTGCATTGCAAGAGGGAATTAAGGCTGCAGATGGAATGAAGGTTGCTAATCAGTTGACCTTGAAAAAGGGAGATGATCCTGGATCATCTGGGTGGGCCCAATGCAATCACAAGGGTCTTTAAACATGGACAGTAGAGGCAGAGCAAGACTGGACACGCCAGGTGCTGTTGCTGACTTTGAAGATGGAGAAAGGGTACCAGAAGCTGAGGAATGCAGGAAGTCTCGAGAAGCTGGAAAAGGGAAGGAAGCTGATTCTCCCCCGGAGCCCCCAGAAAGGAACACGGCCCTGCTGACACCTTGGTTTCAGCCCAGTGAGACCGGTGTCAGATTCCTGACCTACAGAACTGTAAGATAATAAATCTGTGTTGGTTTTACGCCAGTGAGTTTGTAGTAATTTGTTATAGCAGCAAGAGAAAACTACTACACTAACATTGGCGCTTTCTTTATTGAGGGAATTTTTAAGTAATCTTAAAGTCCCTTCTGATTCTAAAATTATTTAAATCTATACAAATCGGGAACTCTTTTATTCTGTTCTCACACAGGGAACGGCTGCCTTCCAGAAGAGAATGATCTGTCTTCACTGACCAACCCCTTAATGAGGAAAGAATAAGAAGACCTGCTTCTGCAGGTCACTTTCCAAAGACATTTTCATTTTGAAGAGCTGGGATACCTACTAGGAGCAGAGATAAGGGAAACCAGGACCTCAGAATTATGGACGTTTAGCATACAGTCTGAAAGAGAGTTAAATTGTCCATTTGCCTACCTAATGAACAGAATGGGTTATGATTCCAAAATATCGATCCCAGCACCTATTATTCTTCTGATAGTAGTTTAGCAATTCAGTTTTTAAATGTGAATGCACTTAGGCAGGGTGTGCACACCGCTGTTCTCCACAGTCCACATCAATCTCAAAGATTGCAATCCTGGCCAGAACCACCAGCATATAAATTCTTTGACTGGCTCCACGAGATATTTGAGTTTGAAGGCTGGTTATAAAGGTTCTGCTATGGTCGAAGGCAGATATGTAAAATGCAAATACGTCTTGAGAGTTCATATTTCATGACATTACCAGTTATTACTTTAGATACCAGTTAGCATGTCAGTAGGCATGTTATCTCTGCCATTAAACTAGGATGCCACTGCAAATATGCTTTTAGGAATACAAGTTAGGGAACAGAGGGGCAGGTTTAGGTAAATCTAAAAAAGGAGCATTAAAAAGACCCCAAAAGATACTGACAAAAGAAGTAAGATAGATTCAGAGTCAAATTAAATCAATTTCTTAATTTTGTTGAATGTTGCTCTTAGTCATGCCACTCAAAACTCATCTTGTGACCCACATAAAGACAACAATGACCATTTAGAAGCACCCGTTTTATGCTGGGTACTTTACAGAGTGCTTTACACTCAGTATTGTTCCTTATAAGGACAATCCTGCAAGACATACAGGTGGGGAAAGAGGCTCAGGGGAATGAGTTAACTACTTTTCTGGAGTTACACAGGTAGGAACAGGTAGAGCCCATCAATATTCAAACCCAAAGTCTTTGTTCTTCTCTCTACACAAGCTTGACTTCAGGCCACAGATTCATTTCCAAGGTTTGCTGTCCTCCAGCTTTCAGGCCCTCCTCATCACCTCCCAGCTGGCCACATTGTGAGGGCCTCAGTGGAACAAGTCAGAGCACTGAATAGTGGCAAATCAGTCTGGAAGGGCCTTCCTTTCTCAATTTCCATCTGCTGCCATCTCTGGCTTCCTGCCTTTTGCTCAACTGTTTTGTCAAATGTTTAGATACTATGGTGACTGGGTAAATAACTAAAGTATGTTGTCATGGCAATGATCAAACACTTAATCTGAATTTGTACCTTATAACCATGTAACATTTATGCACTAGTGGTTGCCAGGGGCTGGGTTGGTTGTGGGGAGGGAGGAATGGGGAGTGACTGCTAATGGGTAGGTACGGGGTTTCCTTTTAGGGGGATAAAATGTTCTAGAGTCAGGCAGTTGTACAATTTTGTGAATATACTAAAACCACTAAGTTGTACACTTTATAAAGGTAAATTTAACATATAAATTACATCTCAATAAAAAAACTGTGGCTATAATCAAGAGTCAGATATTACCAAGTATTGGAGAGGATGTAGAGAAATTATAACCCTCAAATATTGCTGGTGGGAATGTAAAGTGGTGCAGCCACTTTGGAAAATAGTTTGGAAGATCCTCAAAAGTTAAACAGAGTTTCTTTATGATCCAGCAATTCTACTCCCACGCATATAAAAACCCCCACAAATGGAAACATGTTCACACAAAAACTCGTAGGCAAATGTTCATTGGGGCATATTTCAAAATAGCCAAAAAGGAGAAATACCCCCAAATACTCAGAAACTGACAAAAAAATAACATGTGATATATCCATGCGATGGAATATTATTTGACCATAAAAAGAAATAAAATACTGATACATGCTACAACATGGGTGAATCATTATGCAAAGTGAAGGAAGCCAGTCATAAAAAAACCATAGAGTGTATGATTCCACTTAAATAAAATGTCAAGAGTAGGTGACTCTATAGCGAAAGAAAGTAGATTAGTGGTAGCCTAGAGCTGGGATGGCTCAGGGATGCATGGGGAGTGGCTGCTAACAGGTATGGGGTTTCTGTGTGGTGATAAAAACGCTCTAAAATTGACTGTGGTAATGGCTGCATAGCGTTTGAATATACTAAAAATCACTGAGTTGTATACTTTAGGTGCATGAATTATAGGGTATGTGAATTCTACTTCGATAAAGCTGTTAAAAATTTATAGGCTCATGTTCATTAACTTTTAGAATATTATTTACCTAAAACTATGCAAGTGAAAACTTGATGGAATGCAGCTTATAAACCTGCTTAGTGACTATATCAAGGGGATTCAATTCTCTTAAGGAAAAAATAAGCCCATATTATAATGACAACTGGACTTATGTGAGGCCATGTTCAAGGTTGTATCAGGTGTATAGAAATGCTGCCTTCAGAAAACTTATAATGACATGTCTCCTAATACTATTTTTTTTTTTTTACAAATGGGATAAATGAAAAATTATTATAAATTAAACTAAGTAAGGGAGCGAAGAGTGAATAAATTTACCTTAATGTATGTTTCCAAAAAAGTGTTGAGAGAGTACCTACCTACAATAAACTTATTTCTGGTTTGGGACTGAATATCACACTTTATATATCATTTCACATTTGAGAAGCTATTCTTTTATTAGAAAAATACCTGCAAAATTTTGAAACTTTATTTAGGATATTAAAATTTCACAGTAAAAAGAATAAACACACTGATGTTTAGCAAAAACTATCTGCATTGTTAGTTTTGAGACAGAGTGGGTTATAGAGAAACAAAATGGGAGATATCTTTGGGGGTTTGCAGTACTCCAGCTAAGAACATGATGCTGAACCGTGGCAGTGAAGATGGAAAGTAACAGACCAACTAGAGAGATCACTGGGAGATACGATCATTTGGACTTGGTGACTAGATATGTACTGAGAGAGGACAGGCTTCAGTGATTTCTTAGGGTAAACTGAGGAAAGCTCTCACGTAATCCTAAAGCTTTCCACTCTATATCCTTCCTAGGTTAGAAAGAGACAATTCTATCCTTAAAAAATATCCTTTCATTCAGTTTAAAATTCTTTTGCCCACCCAAACTTACCTTCTTTTAATTTAACAAAACTTATAGTACAAATAAAAACGTACCCCTTACATGTAAAAATACTATAGCTATTAGAGGTGAAGCACCAAATTTCAATTGAGTTTAGATTATACCATTCCTATTTAGAAATATAAGAAATTCACTCCTTGGCAAACAATCTTATAGGTATATGTAGATGACTATCATCATTATACAGGTGAGGAAACTAAAGTACTAAATGATTAAGTCTCACCGAGTAACCTAGAACCAGAAGAGTTGAACTTAGGTTTTACAGCTCTTAATTCAGTTTTCTTATATGCTTAAGTTCATTTCATATAAGATATACAAAATAATCTGTATAAAGATGATTCCTAAGTTTTATAAATTATTCCATATTATTTCAAATGCATTAAGGGGTAGTAATTCTACATATATATGTTCACTGGATAATAAGTACTAAACAACTTTAAATTATACAATCATACCTAGGGAAACTAGAATGAGGTCATGATAGGAAGGAATAAAAGGAGCCATGATCGTGAATCTATGACTGACCTTTATACATATACAACTAGGTCTCAGTTCTTAAAAACACCACAAGATCGGATTAGAGAGGCACAGTCAAAATGCTCTTGAATTATATACAATAAATTAATTTATATGCAAATAGTACTGTATAAATCATCTGCTTACCCTATGTCTTTCAGAAAATGCTTTCATATCTCTTGTCAAAATTATTTTAATTTGCTTTAAGTCGACCAAGGAAAACAAAGACAAAGGAATCAATTAACTGGAAAGGCAAATTATGAGTAACATTAAAAAGTTATCAAATTACCTTACAGAATAAATAAGGATTGATTTGTAGAAACTGGAAAGTTTCATCTTTTATGAAAAATACAAATAAAACAATGGATGTGGATAAATTGACTGTATTTCTTTTTTTTTTTTTTAAATCAATCAATCAATTAATTTTGTATGGGGGCATTGGTTAACGAAATCCAAAGAGTTTCATCTGTACACTTTAACAGTAAGGCACATATATATTCATACTGTGTGTTCACCTCTCGTAGTTAGATTTCTTTCTGTCACCACATTTTTGACCCCCTTTACCCTGTCTACCTCCCCCATCCGCCCACCCTCTGGTAACCACTAGTCTATATGACTGTATTTCTAATTAGCCAAAGAAGAGAGCAGAAGATGAGAGGAGACACTGCACTTCATCCCTGGAGCTTTATGCAGAGCCTGGGTGAAGTGCTGCTACACTAGAGAGTCTCAGGCTGGGCTGAGCCAGAACTCTCCAGTTCCACGTTTCTGATCAAAAGTAACCAGAGCTGCCCTGTGATTCAGGTGAAAAAGTCCATAGTTCCAAACTTTAACTGCCAAACCACATGCTCAATAAGAAATACCCTGAATTACTCTGTAACCAAAGTGGTTATAGATATTTAAAGCTAGATGTCTTATTCAACATTGGTATAAGATATATATTAATATATGTCAATGTATATTATTCACCTCCTGAGATGAAAGGATTCTGTAAAGAGGCTGAGTATGATTGTACTAGCACATAAACTCACAGGTTAGAGAGCAAAGCCACAGTGATAACAGAGAGAAAATTTTAAGACTGATATTAGAAAATTCTCTAATTTATAAAGAAAGGACTCTAATTTAGAAAATTCTCTAATTTATAAAGGACTACATATACAGTTAAAGTACCTAGTGTAAAAACATGTACAAAGAATGTCCATTTTAACATTTATTATATAGCAAAACACTGGGAATAGCAATAAAGAAGTAGTTAAATAAATGATGGTCCACCCATACAGGGCGGCAATGCGGGAACATGTGACATGCATGGCACACCACACAGGTGGATCTGTATGGGAGGGTACAGAACGAGCTCGGGAATATATTAGGAGAAGTGAGATGCAGCACAGCATCAACGGTATGGGGTGGGAAGATGACTTATTTTCAAGGAATAGCATAAATTAAAAAAGAAAAATACCTCGTGGTATCTTCTCGGCAGTGCCTCTTCTGCTCCTTGAACTTCTTTTTCCGGGTATTCTTTTGTCCTTTCCCAAGAAGTCCTGCCCATCTTTGGGGCCTTCACAAGGAGCGTTTTCCAAGTTCTCACCTGCAGCCACCTCACAGCGCGGCGTGCAGCGTTCGTTATTGTTTAGACTGTCCTGCTCGGACACTCCGGGTTTGCCCATTGCACTGTCACTGCTGCTCAGACGCGCATGCCCGTCTGCGTCAAGTTGATTTTCATTTTCGTCTGATGCAGAAGGCAAGTGTGTTACTGTACTTTCCACGTTGTCACCAGGATGACATCCATCTTGTGGTTCTATCTGCAGATTACATGTAGGAGTTTCACTGTCATCCATTAGAGCATCTTTTGTTGAACCATTTAAGTTTCTTTAAAGTCCTTCCATGTCTACAATGACAAAAAGAGAAAAGCTACTTCATTTTATAAACTCTGTATTCTCAGTGACTTTTCATTTCCTCTCCTCTTGAGTTGTCTGACTGTTACTAGGGAAGAAAAGGAAATGATTGAAGCTCATTCCTACTACCTCCTCCCCACTTACAATCCCACCCCATCTCACCTCATCTAGTTCTCACTTGAATACAGTCGTTCTCAACCCTGACTGCATGTTAATTACTTGTGGAGCTTGTCCAATTCTATACTAGACCTATTAAACCAGAATGTCTATAACTACGTATGGTGTCAGATGGGTACTAAACATTTCAGAGTGATCACTTTGTAAGGTGTATAAATGTCTAATCATTATGTTGGACACCTGAAACTAACATAATATTGTATGCCGTCTGTAACTGAAAAAGAAAAAAATTTTTTTTAAATCATAATGTCTGAGGATCTGAGCCCAGGTACTGATATGTGTTTTTAAGTTCTCAAGGTGATTCTAATGCGCATCATGTGGAGATCACTGCCTTAGTAGAATAGGTTACTGGTTAAATGAGGTTATCTGCCCCAAATCATTCATTCATGTTATCCCAGGACAGTTAACCAGACAAGTGAAAGTTGTATAAGTCCTTGTCTGGCCAAACAGCAGCAATATTTGCAAATGAAAACAGCTGAACACATTTTTAAAATTAAGTGAAAAAAGGCATTTTTTTTTACACTATATTCTCATTATGTCTTTTACTTTCTGAAAATAAGCCCTGGAAAAGTACCTTAGAGTTGTTAGCAAATTCCTTTTATATAATTAAAAAATAAACAAATAACAAGGGCTATGGTTAACTCTAGGCTATCTAGTTTAGAGTTGGAAAAATCTAAATCTGTTCTGAGGATCTTGTTAACATTTTAAAGATCTACAAAATGGATTGTCATCCCTTTATCAGTTATGTTTTAATCTGCTTTTATCATCCAAAAGTACTTTTTAAGAAAAATGATGCCAGCCAGATTTATTTTTATTCTTGCCAACCATTATTTTGGGTTTGGATTAAATATAATAGTCATGTAATTCTGGAAAAAAACCTCAGTGATAGGAATTTTAAAATATTATTCTAATCAATATACAGAAATGCTTACTCTTTAGAAACATGTAAAGTATAATTCTTTAAAAATACAAAAAGGAAATATAAAATATAACATTAACTCTACACTGATTGTATCATATGCTTTCAACATTTTGCAACTGGAATATTTGATTTGGACATAAAAGTACTGCTTGGCAAATATAAAAATATCTAAATCTGGGTGATATCATTTTCCTTAAAATATATATTACATATTCCCAGGTATGCAACATAAAAAGTAAAATGATTTAACCTGACTAGAATAACTCAGTGTAGACCTAAAAGAAATTCTAGATGATAATTTTTACTTTAAAAAGTTATTATTTTAATGAAGTGCCTTCAAGGTCATTATCATGAGAGAATTCAAACTCAAATGAGTTTTAAAGTATATATCTAAAAAAGTGGAAACAACCAAAAACTAATGAATAGAAAAACAAAATGTGGTAATTCATACGTATTATTAATACTATTGTACAGCCATAGAAATGAATGAAGTTTTGACACATGCCACGACATAGACAAATCTTGAAAACATTGTGCTAAAGTGAAATAAGCCAAGACACAATAGGAAAAATATGGCCCGAGGCCACTGACATGAAACATTAGAACAGACAGAAAGCGGGTTAGAGGTGAGCAGGGACGGAGGGCGGTGGAATGGGAGTTACTGCTTAAAGGTTAGAGTTTTTGCATAGGGTGATGCGAAAGATTTGGAAACAGATAGTGGTGTTGGTTGTATGACAGCATGAATGTAATTCATGTCACTCAGCTGCACACTTAAAACTGGTTAAAATGGAACATTTCATGTTACATATATTATCACAATAAGAACAGTGAAATTTATATGGTTATGTAAGACAAATGAAATGTCAGCTCTTAAAACTGGTAATAGCCTCAGTTGATTTTTAATTTAAATACATCAAGGCACATTCTGACATGTATTTGCAGTTGCAAGTATAAAGTTTTTACCTGAATGAGACACAGAGATCACAGCCAAGGGGGATGGTGGGAGGCAGAAAGGAGTCTAGAGAGCCCAAAACGATAACTATCATCTCTTACTGAGTCCCTAGCGTATGTTAGAAACTGTGCCAGACACTTCACATATCTTATTTCTAATCTTCCAAACAATCCTACATGGGATGTATTCATTGTGTCTTAGATGAAGAATCTGAGGTTTGGAGAGGCAAAAACAACTTGTTTAAGATATTCTTAGAAAGTGGAATTGGATCTGAAACCAGGTCTTCCTGATTTGAATCTCATGCAGTACCTCAAAATGGCTGCGAGCAGAGGCAGACCAAGGCTCAAGTTCTGGCTCTACCTTTTAACAAACTGTGTATGACCTCGAGAAGTCACCTCACACCTCCAAACTTCAATTTTCTCATTTGTAAAAGTGGAGAACTTTAATACCTAGTTGAAGAGTCATTTTTAGAAGCTTAGACAACATAGCAGGTAAGGCACTTAGCAGAATGCTTGGCCCACAGTAAATGCTCAGTGAAAGGTAGCCATTATTACTTGCTGAAAAATCTCACAGCTTGGCATTAAACACTGGTAGGTTTACCCAGGCAGGTCCACAGCCTTACTGCAGGTACAGAAACAGCGCTTTTCCAAACCTTCTGGGAATGATTAAGTTCTTGATGACAGACTAATGTTAACCAACATCATAAATCACTTGAGAATGCTGGGAAGTATTCATTCATGATGGGGATATCTCATGTGGTGCCTGGATTACTGACGCATCTGTTCTGTACACCCTCTTTCAGATGATTAAGATATCTAGATATTAGTGATTAAGGCTCCTTGGTGAGTATAAAATTACAGATCACATTCACAGCTTTGTTTAGTGTCATGTCCCAGTACTTGAGTAAAACTCTTCAGATCAATACTTTTATTCAATTCTCACAATTACCTGAGCAGATACGTAATTTTCATCTCATCATATTAATGAGGAGACCAAGTATTATATATTATCAAGAGTCATGCAGCTAGCAAGTTTAGAAATGCAGTTTGGGTGAATTATGATCCTGATGCTATACTCTTAATGTGGAGAAAGTAACCGAAAGAATATTTCACTTCAGCTAAGGCAGACCCCAGTGAGGAATGTCCACCTTGCAGTGGAGGGCAGACACATCTTTAATGACCAAAAAGTTCAAGTTCATTGACATTCTCTCTTTCCCTGGAAAGTGCTGTATCCACACAATACACCGTTTCCTATATGGCCTACCTTCTTTTATTGAGAACTTTTTTTTATATATACTAATATACTATTTAAGTTAAGAACCTATTACCAACCAGTAAAGTTGGCATTCCCTCCCTTGGGCTTCAAGATATTTGCCTCCTATGATTTTGTGATGATGTAATTAGTTTAATTCCCAAAAGTTAACTTTTAAACTACTATTTTTTTTAAACACTAATTCTTACAGTCTTTCCAAGGTGTGAATGTCCTACAACTAACTACTCTTACAAAACACCTACCAATCTTTCAAGTCCTGGACCAAAAGTCACCCCAACTGGCCTGCCCTGACTTCTCCATTCCAAAGATAACATGCTCCTCAAGAGTGGTCTGTACCACCACAGTCCTTCCCCAATGCTGTCCTATGTATAGTTTTGCATATGCGTCCTACTGGATTTAAGCCATTTGAATACCCATAACCCACCCACAAATAATTTTCATTCTTCACAATGTCTAGTGCCGGGCCTTGTACTTATTAGCAACATGAAGGAGTAAGGGACAATTTCCTACAGGTCCTCTGAAAAGGAAGAAGTCATGCATGTGGATTGCCATCCACGCCACGCCCCTATCGGACAGGTAAAGGGACATACTAGTACACAAGATTTGGCTTCCGTCTGCATTCCAACACATTTCAATTAGAATATTTTAATCCAAGCAATAGGATAACTTTCTTAATGGAATTTCTAATCAGTACGGTCCTACTATCTTTGGAAACAGTTATAAATGTGTTTTTTTTTTTGTCTCTTCTTCCTCTTCTTTCTTCTCCCTCAATGCTACACTCACATCGTTTTGATCAGCATTTAAAAAAAAAGCAAAATAGTACGAAAAACATAAAAAATGAAAAATATGACAAAGTCAAAAGGCTATTGTTCCGATGCATCTGTATCTCACTATAAGAAAGCACTGAGGGAAGGGAACACCTCCAGGAGAAAAAGAGCCGGTTGATACACAGTATTTTAAAATATGTTCTAATGTTGTATGGGACCTAGAGGTTAGAAGTAAACTTGAAATGGCATCCAAGGTTATTTGCTGTATCTAAACCGTATGTCTATCCTGTAAGAGTCCCTATGTCTACAACCGGTCCTCACAAAAGAGACAGTGACACACTGTGATCACTGCACAGCACTTTCTCTGGCATATTTTGCCTTTTAAAAGCATGACAGTGAGTGCTGCCCAAGTTTCCAGCCTCTTGTGGCAAAACAGTATTCCAAATATGTCCATCGTATAAAAGTTATTTGACATGTTGACTGTGCACAGCTGAAGAATTTCAAGCAAACATATTCAAGCTTGGCTTATACAAAACTTGAAAAACCACAAAACTTTGAAGAAGCTTTAAATAAACAAATAATACAGAGTAATGGACTAAAAAAAATCTACATTTTGTCAAAAATATAATCTCAATCCCGGTTTGATTTGACTTCAGTTTTGATATATCTTATTGGATATCTGATGAGATTAAACATCAAGTGTTACTAATTTAAAAATTATAGGAATAGTTAAATATGTAATATCACGCAATTATTTTATTTAAATGTTTTAAGGAGATCTTAGGTGCCATTTTTTTGTAATCCATACAAAT
This sequence comes from Pteropus vampyrus, assembly GCF_000151845.1. Taxonomy (NCBI): domain Eukaryota; kingdom Metazoa; phylum Chordata; class Mammalia; order Chiroptera; family Pteropodidae; genus Pteropus; species Pteropus vampyrus. The sequence continues at coordinate 512,233 of NW_011889365.1, read as the reverse complement.
TAGGCCTAAATACAATGTTTTTACTTTTGAAAGAAGCCAAGATTCTTGAGAATTAAGATGTGACCCCAAGTTTAAATTTGATGATTTCTAGTCAAATCCAAAATTTACAGGAAGACAGTTATCAAACCAATAAGGTATTCCATTAACCCCAAATTCAAAATTGGCTACTCATAAGTCAACTGAGGAAGAAAGTCACCACACACATATATAATTGGGTTTATATTTATTAATAGTGTGCTTATTATGGTGATTATATGTCACTTGACATTTTCCCATCTTATTCACTAGGCATGTTCTAATGTCACTTTATATCTCGTTGCTAAATAATTTTCTGTGATTAATGCTTTGTTTAGAAATACATACCATATGTGTGTATATGCAATATTTGGTATACTAGCAATCAAAAACATGCCTGAAAAAAATGTCTCAAAAATTTGCGACCAACAATAGATTCATTTTTCATTGTGATCCTGTATACACAAAACAGGTATCTTGAAACCTAACACGCATGAAGCCATTCTATTTAATACTATTTCATATTTTTAAAAATGCTGATCAAGATTCACGAGGTTAATTTCATACCCCACACTGACCACAGCAATATGGTAAAAGGCAGTTTCTAGGAATTAACAGTATCAACACCTGAGGACCGCCGTCTGAGAACCAGAGGAGTTCGCAATTATCTCCAAACTGTCTTCTTCAATGATGCAGACCACATGAAATTCAGACATAAATTTCACTTAAAATGTGTCTCCATAATTTCAATATAATAATTTTTACTAATTTACATAATTTCTCTTATATTAAACATTAGCTAAACTATTAACCTTGATTCTAGGTACCTTAGCTATCATATTCTTCTATACCTGTGCTATCCATCATAATGGCCACTAACTACATACGGCTGCTGAGTACTTGAAATACAAACAGTGAGACTGAAGAACTACATTTTTACTTTTATTAAATTTTAATTAACTTAAAATCAATGTTGTTTGGAAAAACATATATATCTGGAACAAATTGGGTATGTGAATCTGCTTTTTCATCGATAAATTTTAGGAAATCTAAATACAGATCAAGCATTTCCAATGAAAAATGTGTCCATATTGAAATGTGCTATGTTGTAAAATACACACATTTCAGATACTTACTCTGAATACAATGTAAAATAGCTCATTAATAATTTCCAATATTGATTACTTAGTGAAATAATATTTTGATCTATTGGGTTAAATAAACTCTGTTGTTAAAATTAATTTCAACTTTTAAAAGCTTTTGTAATGTGGTTACTAGGAAACAGAACTGCACATCCAGCTTACGTTACATTTCTAACGGGTAACATTGTTCTCCACGGTATCACCTTGACAGTGCCACAGTAGCCGGGTCATGGCTTATGGTGAATCACTCCATTCTGGATTCTTTTTTGCTAATGCAAGTTATATTGTAAGCATTTCCAGGCTTTAGACATTAACGTTAGTATAACTAAACAAGGTAAATACTTAGTGAGGGAAATAAGTACTATATGCTTTTAAAAGTAGTTTGTAAGTACTTCCTTATATTCTATTTTCAGAATGTAAACCCCAGAATCATACCATCCCATTTTTTGGTACTTCCCATATTCAAAATGTTCCTGGCGCTTCATAAATATTGAATAGTAATTATAACTAGTAACACAGCCTTACAATAATCTTTCTAAATATTTAAGTTTCTATATAATTGTACAGTATAAGTAAATCAGATTGTATTAATATTTTTAAAATAAGAATAAAAACACAATTTCATGATAATGAATTCATTCTTCTTATAGAAAAAAAGTCATAGAAAAGTTATACCATAAGAAGGATAGAAATGTGAAAAAGTATAAAATATGAAAAACTGAATTAACTGAATTCAGTTTTCAATTAACTGAAATTAACTGAAACTATGTGACTCATAAACCCAAAACAACCTTGGGGCAGATAAATTGAGTGAAAAGAAGCATAATTTGTTTCATTTTCCTCACTCCTCTCTTTCATAATGGGGCTCAGTTCAAGATAGTGTCCATATCGCCAGAGCCCTTGAGTTCAGAACCTGTTACGTGCATGGAAATGACAGGTCGAAGGCCTTGCTGTGAGAACGTCCAAGCAGTGTGAAAACAGAGAGAGCTCTCTCTCTCCTCTTCCCTCTCTCTTGCACATAGACACGTACAAGTTTTACTTAAAGGAACGAAGTAGAAGCAAATCTCTAAAACAGTTTGAGTTCAAGGATATCTTCGGACATCCAGAAACAAGTTTTACAGCAATAATTTCTTTTTTTTTTTCATTCAACAATCATTAATTAGAAATTCTGACTACCAGGGTGACTAAATTCATGATTCAGAATGTTCCTAGAAACTGACTTCTATGTCCCTTGAAGACGAAAGGTGGGCAAACTGTAGCATATGAAACCACCAGTTAGCAACGCAAGCGTTTTTAGTTAGTTTCACAGTTACTACCACATACACAGACGGAATCACAGTGTAGAAGAAGGAGTCGCTTGCCTAGTTTCACACGTAAGTTGTGTTTATTTGGTTTTAAATGCTTCTTTGTTATAAAAGAAAAGTGTAACCACACTTTAAAGCCGCAAACAGCAGAATCTTAAGAATCTAAAAATACTTTTTGGTTTAGACCATAACCACTCCTTTTAAAATAAAAATTATGTTTATTGCTAAATAACTACTATATATATTCCTGGAAACTGTTCTACTAATTTTCAAACTTTGAGCACTTTGCTACATAACTAGTGATATAAAGCAATCTAGCTACACTTTAATTATTAAATGTATACATAAAACTATTTATTTTGTTTTAAAATGATAATTCTTGCTAATTCTTGGCAAAAGCAAATGGTTCATTAGATCCTTCTCTTAAGAGGCCTAGCGAAACAGTTATAGTTAGCATTGTCTGAATAAACTGCTAATTATTAACAACAATCAACAGTGACTGAAGTATCTGGCAGTATGTATATATATGTGTATATATATATTTTAAAATCTTCCCACAGGTCCTACAAAGCAGATTTATAATTCTATCCACAGTACAGAGAAGAAACTAGCAACAGAAAGTCTAAATGAACAGGCCAAGGTCACATAGCTAGCACGTGGCAAAGTCCAAATTCAAACTAAAAGAATCTGACTCCAAAGCCTATATCCTGAACCATTATAATCATTTTTATATTAATTTTAAAAAATTGACTAAGCTCAGAAGCATATTTTGTAAACACCGAATTGCTTGCTTTAAGGAGACGGCAACACAAACAATTTCTAGTATCTTGAAATGTTTTCAGATATAGAGAGTTTAGAAAATATGCTGAGGCAAAATAGAACCCACTAATAAGGCTATTTATTTGCTGTACTCCTTAAATGTGATCTCGTTTCTTTAGGTTTACACATTAATCTCTGTTATATATAATCATCGTCAAAAATTGGACATGTACCCTTGAACAGATAGAATAATTTCTACTAGGCAGATCACAGGTATTTTCTGAACCAACATCACAGCTAAAGAATGGGAAATGAAGTTCAAGTCTCTAAACTTTGACAGTGATTCCCCTAATGAACAAAGAAATTATCATGCTTATGCACCCACTGTATGTACACGTGTTCATAAATCATAGGCACATGTACTGTACTAACTTATATGTGTATGTCTATTTCTAAAACATGCAAAAAGAAACATTAAGAAAGGATAAAAGGGTTCTACTTCTGGCAAGGACAGACTAGCTCTTTTCAGACAAACCCTCCTGATGGTAATGACTAGAGAAGCTGGCAGAAAGCTTCAGTTTGGAGGCCAGAAAAGCTGAGCAGAGCTTTCAGAACTTACAGAGCTGGCTTGCCAAGAAGAGGGAAGACTGAGGTTTTCAGTGGGACCTGAAAGGGCTGCTCCCTAGAGAAAAGGTGAGCCTGAAATAGATTAGGCCTCACAGGGGCTGAAGCCCCGGAGAATCGCCTTTAGCGCTGGTTGAATTAAGGCAATCTGTGCTAACTTGGTTGCCTGCTGGCAACATAAATAGATTCTCTTTGGAATAAGAAATCCAATAACGGCTCAAATTATCTTCCACGTTTTCATTTATAATGCCCGATATATAATACAAAATAACCAAGCATACCAATCAAGATTTGACAAAAAAGTGGGAGGAAAAGCAGTTAGCAGAAATAGACTCACAGGAGATCCATATATTGGAGAACTTTAAAATAACTATTATTACAATGTTCAAGGATTTAGATAAGAGAAAATTTCAGAACTAAAGTCGATAATGATATAGTGGCAAAAGCAAATAGTTTATCACTAGACTTGATTTTTGAAAAATCGGATATTCTAGATCTAAAAAATATAATTGAAATTGCTACAGATATGAAACCCAAAGGTAACATTTATTAATTTCTAAAATATTTCACTGATACGCACTGGGCCTGGCTAAGCACACTTTACTATCATGAACAAGTCTTCATGTACAATATCTACTCCTTGTCTTACACCGATTTATGAATGTTTTCTCTCTGTGGTAGTTTTAGAATATATACAAGATGGAATGAGAACTTATATTCCTAAACTTTTAAGTTATAATTAAAGTAATGTGAATGTAAGATAATAGTCAAATACTGTCCTTTACGTAAGTACACCAAACTACATATTTGAGCTGGCATCAACGATCCTGGGTAACTTAAGAGCTGATCTGTTACTTAAAAGGCCCAGCTGTTTACATCTGTATATTTCAAATCTCTTCAATACTTAACAAGTGCTATCATTGAGTCCCATGGTTCGTTTTGTAGCAACCAATACAAAAAATAGAACATTGAATTCAATGATAGCAATAGATAACATGTAATTATATTCAAAATACCTGAGAAAACTTTTCACCGCATAGTTCCAGATCATTAATCATTAGTGGGAATTGTTAAATGTATCAGTAGGGAACCTCTGAAAGATTTTTCATCAGTGACACGGCCAGGTTTAAATATTAGAAAACTCATTTGTGCTGACCTTTCATAACACGAGGTTTCCTTCCCTTTTTCCAGGACTACAGATAGGATGCCGAGACGAAAGGAAAGGACCAGGTGAGCGGCAAAAGTTCGGGGTAAGAGAGACAGAGCGCTGAACAGATGGTGGAGCCAAGGCCGAGGAGGTGGGATGTATCCAGGACACAGGACGAGCTTTGAATAGGAAAAGGGTGTGCTCTGCACTGTGACGGGCGGACCCGTGGGAGGGCATTACACTGGAGTTAAGTAGGAGGCATTTCCATTTCATGGTTTAGCTTTCTGGGGAAACAGGGAGTAGGATATCTGCTGGAGGCGGGGTGGAGGGGTGCTGGGGACAGGGGCTTGGGAAGCACTGAGAAGGTTTAAAGTCGTCAGTGGACCATTGCAGGGCTGCTGACAGCCCACTGAAATTGGTTCCACTCCAAATCCATAGTCTCCATTCTACTTGGTCACATACGCTATCTTCAAATTATTCTCATGGTGCAACCCTCCCCAAAAAACAGCAGCTAAAAGGGGACTCCTTTATTCCATTCTTCTACGTGCATGCCAAGCTTCAACAGAAATGCTGGAATTTTCTCATTGTAACGGAGAGAGATTTCTTCAGTCCATCTCCCGATTTTCATTTGTACGTTCTTTATTCTGTACATCTCTGCTGCTCTTCTACTTCTTCATGTGGATGGCTGAATGCAGTTTGTAAAATCCTTGCCTCTGGTTTATTTCATTGAAAGAAAATGAATTGTTAAAATCCTTACCTATATTATAATTGTACTCAAATGCACACCAGAATTTTGTTTAAAAAGTGACACCACCTCGTTTTAAATCAGAAATCTTGAGTTCTGATATGATCTCATTTCTTGGGACTTAAGTTTCCTCTGAAATTTCTCCTAAGTTTAACATTTGATTATTCTAGTTGTTAGTTCCCAAGTTCTGTTATTTGTCTTTTACTGCTTCAAGTCTAAAACAAATATCACTTTCTAGTTCCTTATAATGTGACTGCAACACCTGTTATTTACTTAAAAAGTATAGCTACAGGCAAACTCACATGTTTTCTTCTGCCACCTTTTATTGTCCACCTTTCCTTATCTTGAAAAACAGTCATATAAGATTGTCTTTTGAATGGGAATGTGATGCTCCCGCCCCACATCCAAGAGAATACTGAACTGTTTACGCAGTAGAGGTGCTAATGCTTTGTTTTTCACCCAGTGCTCTTAGAAATCAAAAGTGCACATTTGGCCAGTACAAAGGTTTGGTATGAGGACAGGGAACAAAACAAATAAATCTCCATGTGGAGACTGAACTCTGACCTCAGCACTGGAGCGTTGAGGTAACTGGATGTTAACGTAATTGATCGCAACTGTCTACTATGAATAAGATGCACATACTAGATACAGGAAGAGAGAGACAGATGAGATACAACCTGCCCTTTAGAGTTCATACTCTGGTAGGAAATGGCTAAAACCTTGTCCTAACCTTCCTTTTCCCCAAAGAACCTCTGCCACAGAGGATGTGATAAATGACTGGCAAGTTCTTTGAGAATTCAAAAGAAGGTAAAATTTACTGGTAGGGAGGGTGTAATGTGTGACTATTTAAGAATATTTAATTATATTACGGAAAATAGTAGAAATGAGGAAGAGAGATGAAACTAAAAATAGAATCAAACATCTCGACATATTAGAAATAGAAAAAGTAACTAAGGGCATACATGTGCTAAAACATAGGTAAGAAGAAATAAAAGAAGCAAAGACCACCAAATATTTATCACACCATATAGGAGACACCAAATAATCAGGAAAGTATGGATATTCATGAGTTATTAAGTCAGCCACCCATTGGTGACACCCATTTTAGATCTATTCATCCTTACCCTCCCTAACACAGACGAAATGCATAGCTTCTCATGCATAGCTAGCTGCTGCAAAACAGCTCCAGCCCTTCAGTCTGCTCAGCTGCCCTTCTCAACCTCAGTTCTGATCCACACCACCAGCTGGGAGGGCTGACATCCCAGAGGGAGGGCAGGACACATGAACACTGCGTGACTCAGCCCTCAGGAGGTGTGCTCCTTCCACCCTACTTGCACCTTATCCTAAGTGCACAGAGAAGCAATTTTAAGAGAAGAAACAAACATGAGCAAAATAAAAAGGTGAGTAAACACGGGGTGTGTTTTAAGAACAGCAAATGGCTGGACTTTGGCATAGGACGCCGTAGGAAGGTAGTGAGCGGTCAGACTGATGGAAACGGAGGTGGGGCTCTGTCAAAGGAATTCAAACTAGTGCTTCTCACACTACCTGCTGTGGAAGACCGACCTTTTGTTCTTCTGGTAGGCCATGAGTCATTTATTAGAAGAAAGGAGAAGAGGGGAAAATCATATAAAACACATCCAATTTTTAAAATTATTTCAGATAAAACTGCCCTGTCAAAATACCATGGAAGTTTCCGAACTCTCAATTTCTGTAACGATTTCACTGCAGACAGGTGGACAGTCACCAGACCAAAGAGCATAATCTGAGCAGCACTGGTTTAAACTGTGGATGGGCTCGAGAAGCCATTAAAGGCTTTGAATAAGGGGCCAGGGTTTCAGGCTGTGCTCTACGCAGACTAATCCGGTGGTGATGTATATGATGGGTCAGAAAGAGGAGCCGGGTTGGAGATGAGAGGAGCGATGAGATCCTGACTCAGGATGACAGTGGTGGGAATATAAGCACAGCAGACTCTGAGGTGGAATGAACAGCGTCAGAAAGTGTAAGGAACCCAGGATTCCTTCAGACTCTGGTCCCAGAGGCCTGGGAGACAGCAGTGTACTCAGAGAGAACACGGGAGGAGGGTTGCTTCCATTTACGAGGAACCTTCCCGGCCACAGCTCCTCTGGCTGCCTATCCCGTCACCTCCGGATGCAGGTCCCGCTTTCCTTAGGCTGCCGGCAGTGGCTGGTCAGAGAAGGCAGATTAAAGACAAACAGCAACAGCAAAGTTGTACTTAAGCCTTTGATTTTCATGAAGGTTGTTATTCTGTATAAAGTCAGGGAGTTTGATAATTCTTAGCATATGTATCTAAAAGTTTTGCGTCACTAAAAATGAGTGCTCTTAAGATGTTAACAATTTCATACTTGACTGATATGTACAAGAGCTTACAACTATCTTTTAAATTTTAACCAAAAAACACCTCTACAAATTCAAGACATTAAATTATACTGGATACCATTAAAATTATGAGAATGCATATTAAAAAAATACTCAGACATTGCATAACATTTTACTTGCAAAACTTTTTTTCTCCCTAAAGAACTGGTTTGCACACATGAAGGAAAGTAACACACAGTGGGCGCTGCTAAAAGGAATGAGCCAACAGCCACGTAACATTTCTTCAAAGTGGCAAAGAATAGCTTATCACCTAACAGAACTAAAGGCCACATTTATTAATATCATTTTATGAAAGCTAAGAAGAAATGTAAAACTATAAAATATAAGCCCTTTTGGGACTGCAACAGAAAAACAGCTCTTGAAAACTGAAGAAATTGGTAAAAAGTGAAATGCTACTTTATGAGGGCTTTCCCTGGATCATCCTAGGTAGGTCGGTTTTCCTGCATTGCTATTTTATATTTAACTCTCCCATATTCCTGCCTTTTGGCCCTTTTGTACTTTATGTGCCTTTTTTTTTTTTTCCTGGATAGGTTTCTCTGTATTTTACAATTCTACCATAATACAAAAATAGTATTTCAAATTTGCTTCATGATCTGCTCTCAACAAAATCTGAAATGAATTTATTCATGTTAATTATACTATCTCTTGTTTGATACCAAATTTCTATCGAAATGAAATCATGATTCCAGATTATTTTTATTATGTTTCTTTATCCTATTTCTCTCTCATATCTTTTCTCTCACCATTATCTTTATTATTCTATTAGTTAATAAGAATTTTCTAACTTCTAAAAGGTTAGAGAAAAACACATTATTAAACTATAATTTACACCTAAGACCCAAAACCTCAGTCTTAGTATGAAATGCTACTTATAACTGAGATGTCTACAACTAACCTCTAAGTGGAATAAATTTATGTATTATGGACTATGAAGTAGAAAGATATTTTGTGAAAAGAGCATTCAACAAGAAAGAAGAGTGTGCTACAGATATTTCTGTACCACTTAGTTAAATACTATGAATAGCTAGTACTTACTAGGCAATTGGATTTAATTTTATATGCTAAGCACTATACCTTACATCATTAGCTCATTTAAACCTCTATTGCTCTGTGAAGAACATAAAATCTTTCTCATTTTTCAGATATAGAAACAGAGGCAAAGAAACTTAAGTAACTTGATCAAGGTCACAGGGCTAGCAAGTGATTAAGCCAGTACTCAGAGCCAGGTTTCAGAGCTCACGCTTTAAATCTCCACCCTATAGCTACCGAGCAGGAGAAATTGTGCAGCGAATAGCATATTGTAGAGGGTTGTGTGTTCTGGTTAAATAAAAAATTCTTTATCTTATATTTTCGGCTCTGATTTGTAATTAAGGATAACCCAGATATGTGTCTAAGGATAGGGTGAAAAGTTAGAAATAATCTTCAACTGTGCTCCTATACCATTTGTAAACATTAAAAAACCATCTGACGAGCTCAATGGATAGATTGCATTAAAAATCACTCAACTATTAAGACTCTAAACAATCAAAGTATATTAACAATGATTATTTAAAGTTATCTATATATGGCCTTCAATAATTTCAATAAAGCCACAGTTATAATTAATATAAGACCGAAAACTCACTCCATATTAAGAAGGGGATCTTAGATGGAAATTCAAGGTATCAGTGAGAACTCATGGTTTTTAAGATAAACAGGTTTAGAAATAGATATGTGTATCATATACACACATATATTTCTGAGCTCTGTGCACTAAGAAAATCTGGAAGCAATGACACAGTAGCTTTCGGCATACCTAACACTCAGATCTTGGTTTCTAAAGAATATCCTCCACTATAAAGAACCATTGATTCTTTGAGAAATGGCTGATTCTAAGACTGGGAGGAAAAGAAAGTACCAGATGAACCTGCCAGAGTGAAGCAGGGTGTAAAGATGGGGAAACGTCAGCAGAACAAGAAATCGCCTGAATGTGCTCCCACTGGTAGAACATGGAGCGATTTGAGCTTGAGTATAGAAATAACAGATTCTAACCCACTGATAAAACAGAAATCCATGAGTTTATAGTGACATAACTGAATAAAAAATAAATGAGAAGGGAAACTCTTCCTTCGGTAGAATGCCAACTAATAAATGCAGAAAGAATTACAGAACAATCGCCACTTTGTAACCATCATAGAAATAACTGATTCAGGCAAGAATCATTACTGGATATCAAAACTAGTGGCTACAAATTTAATCTGACAAGCTCCGCCCTAACCAAGTGATTAAAGTTAGGGTCACCAATAATAGGACAAACTAGCATGTGCCTCCTTGGTGAGACTAACAAAGACATAACTCCACATCTTTGGTGTTCCTGCCAAAAGATGCACAACCTAAATCTCATCATTAGGAAAATTCTTCAAAACAACTGCCCTGTCCTCGAAAATGTCAAGATCAATAAAGAAAGACTGAGGATTGATCCAAATTAAAGGCGGCTAGGTAAACAGGACTGCTAAATGCAACGTGTGATCTTGTATTAGACTCTAACTGGTAAAAATAGAGCTATCAGGTTATAGGAAAGTTCTTTATACTATTCTTGCAACTTCTCTATATAAGCTTGAAACCCCCTGAAAATGTCACTCCCCAAATCTTCATTTCTCTAATTGCTTACCTTACTGGCAAGCTCTAAAAAAGATTTTTTGAATTAGTGACAAAATCTTGTTTATAAATCTTCAGTGTTAATAATGCATTTTAAAGTCTATACTGCATCATTTTCTAAAGCATATAGGAATAACCTACTTTTTCTGAGAATATTTAATTTGTTAATTGTTAATATTATTTCAGAATAAATTCTCAAGTGAGAGTACATACCTTAAACATATCTATAGCTAGTGTTTATCTAATTAAAAAAATTTTATCTTTCCACAACTCCAAGTAAATTCTACTTAGAAAATTCTATTCCCAGAAAAGATTTTAGAAAAATATTAACATAGCACAATCATTTCCTATATAAAATCTTCCTTGAATTATTTTCATATTAAAAAAAATCTTCACAAGGTCCGATAGAAATTTGGCAAAGGAAATTTAGTTTTTAAGAAGTGCGTGTGGCATTTATTTGGTGGAGAAAATGTGTGAGGAAAATTGGTAGTATGGTGGGGGATGTTTTCTATCTTCTGATTCTGAAATGTGAGGCCGCCTTCCGTACCGTCAAGGAGTTCGTAGCTGTAATGGAATACATTTAAACAAGCACGTACTTTACAAGGAACCAGAATATGTTTTTTTTAAAAAAAATATTTCTTATTTTTTTAGGTGAGGCAACCCTTGGTTGACCTCACAGATTGCAAGGACCTTGTCAGTTTGCAATCCCTTATTTTTTTTATTTTTTCCACCTACAGCATCTGGTCTTCCTAGGTGGTCTTGCATCCAAGTACTAACCAGGCCCAATCCTGCTTAGCTTCCAAGATCAGACTGGATCGGGTTTGTTCTGGGTAGCATAGCTGTAGACTCAGACTATGTTTTTTGAAAGACTGATGAGTGGGGATACGTATGCAGATGCTGATAAAGATTTAACTCATGCGGTTATTACCATATCTATAGATGGGAGTGGTTGAAAAAGGGTAAAATTACAAGGAAAAAACAGAACAGAAACAGCACCTAAAGGCAGATTATTTAGGGAAGCTTCAGGATGTGAGTGGATGCATCGAAAGATGCGTTAAAATTTTTAAAAAATGCTATAATGAAACCTTCAGAAAGACATCAATGTTCTCAAAATTAAATCCAAATATGCTCAATCTTTAAAAAATTATATTTCAATAACAGGACTAAACAGTAATAATAGGCACAGTAATAATAGGATTAAAAACAATAGCTCCTTTTTGCATAAAGTGAATCAAATACTTGAAAGTCTCCTATGTGCAGAGTACTATAAAAGTTTTTTGCCCCCATTTTTTTTCTTTTGCTAGCATATGAGAACCCTGAATTCTGCACATTGAATATCTTATATTTGACAAATTGCTAAATGTTCTTTTCCGTCTAATAGTTTGTGTATAGATCTTCTTGGGCTTTTTTTGCGAAGACAGTAATATCACTTAAGAACGATTTCCTTTCTAGTCTTTATACTTATTGTTTTGTGCTTTATTGCACTGGATTTCTGATACATAGTTGAATAGGAGCAATGAGAGTAGGCAACTGTGTCTTGTTCCTAATTTAAAGAAATTGATTCTAATAATTCCATATTAAATATGATGTTTGCTATAAGGTTTTTAAAATTGTAGTGAAATATAAAGTTTACCGTAGTAACTATTTTTTAGTGTACAATTCAAGGGCGTTAAGTACATTCGAATTGTCGTGCAACCGTAGCTATTACGCATTTCCCAAACCGACAGAGGTTTTTGGTAGTTAAGCATTTATTAAGTTAAAGAAAACCTCTTTAAGAGTGTTTGCTGCTGTTATTATTGTTTAAAACTTGAATGAATGTTGAATTTTATCAAAATTTTTTTCTAAATCCATTACTAAAATAACTTAAATTTGTTAATATGTTGGGTTACAGGAATATAATCTAAAAATAAGTGAATATGCTCATACTATATATGTATATATGTGTACATATATATACACTGTAACATATAGATACACTTATAGATATAATTATATATAAGTATATAAATTATACATATATAGATAGATACACTAGAAGTATCTTTAGTAGTAGATGGGTTGTCTACTGTGAAAACACACTTGCTTTCCCAGGATGGACTTCCATTGTCATGGTTACAAAAACAGACACAAAGACCAAATTTCAGGATTCAGTTGCTCACATTATATTGTGAACTTTTGTATCTGTGCTCAAAAAAGTGAGATATACTTACCTTTTTTTGTACTGTCATTTGGTTTGCTATTAAAATCATTTTACTGTCACAAAATTACTTGAGAGTTTTCCCTCTTTCTCTAATATTTTAACATTTTGTGTAACAACAAATTACCTATTTCTTATAGGTTTGGTAAAACCCATAGACTATATCAGTAACTGATGAGTTTTTTTTTGTTTGTTTCTGTGTGAGTAAAATTCCAACTACTGAATTAGTTTCTTTAGTGGTTAGGTATCTCTTTGGAATTTCTATTTTATAAAATGATTTTGGTGATTATATTTCTTAGACAATTGCCATTTTCATCTCACTTTTCAAGTTTGTTGTATACATTTAATAGTGTTCTCTTTTGATTAAAAATGCTGTTGTATTTGTGATTTTGCCCCCTTTTAAATCAATCTTTCTGTCTCCCTCCACCTCCCCGCCCTAACTCCCTCCTTCCCACCCTCCCAAGTTCCATGTTTCCTCCCTCCCTCCCCCTCCCCGCAGAGATTTGTTTTGCATTTTACAAAGAACCACCACTTATTTTGTCTGATTCTGTTCTTTGACTTTCTATTTCATTTACTTTGCTTCTTATCTGTATTATTACCTCTCTTCCCTGTTTTTGGGGTTGACTCTTTTTTTAATTTTCTAACATTTTGTGTTTGCTCCTTACCTTTTCAGCTTCATTTATATATAATATATATATACAATATGTATATTTTCTGAGTTTATCTCCATAAATTAAATATATACAGCTTTTGCTATTTGGCTCTAACAATTTTCAAATTTTACAATTTTTTGATCTATAAATTTTCAAATAGTGTTTTAAGAGTTCCTAATATGGGGATTTTAAGACTATTTTTTTTGTTTTTATTAAATGACTTTGTGATATGTGTAACATATATTGTAGTATGTGTGGAGACTTGCTTTGTGTTCTAGTATTTGTCCAGGTTTCATTCACTAATAGCTGGGTACAAGGACTAATATTAAATATGTATCTATTGGCTCAAGTGTGTTAGTTGTGTTTCAAAGTTTTTTTTTTTTCCCCCTATGGATAGGTCTGTTTTAAGTGGCAATTAAACTCTTACCAGGTTTAGGGATTAAAATTTTTTTTTTCAATTAGAGTTGACATTTAATAGTATTTTAGACTTTTAAAATAAATTTTAGAAATGCACCCTACATATTTTAAATTTATTTTTTTCATTCTTTGAAGTTCTCGGGAGTCTAAATCTGTTTTTCTGTCCACTCTTGCTCATGGTGGATTACTTTGTAATCTGCGGCAAGGGGTTTCATCTTTGGGGATCTTGCACAGGCTAATTTAAGGATCACTTCTTCCAGAATGCTTTTGTTTACCAGATGTCCGGGTTGTGTTACCAGGCAGGACCAGTTTTTACAATAATTCTCATCTAAGGAAAGCATTAATATGGACCCCAAACCTCAGGGTTAAGAGACTCATAGTTACGAATTCTCAGGGGAGCCCCTCTCTTCAACAGAATGTAAAGGCAGAGACAGAAAAACTTCTTATCCTTTGCTACTGGGCAGACCCCCCCTTCCTCTCCCCTCAAACCCATCACTTTTGAGAAGACAGATCTTCAAGGGTCCTGGCTACATGTGGAGCTCTCGGTTCCAATGCCTTGTTCAGGTTTCTTGGCTCAGTGTTAGGGCCCCCTTTTCTGTCCCAATGTGGCAATTAAAATTCCAGCCCACTTGACAACTGTCCCCATTGTTCTCCTAAAATAATTGTTGATGATATGTAATATTTATTGAACATTTAATGAATGCCAGGTACTGGGCTAACATTTTACACGTCTTATTTCATTTCCTTCTCTTAGAAACCCTACTATTGTTCCCATCTTACGATAAGGAAACAGAGATAAGTAACTTGCTCAATCTATGTAGCAAATAGCAGAACTGAGTTTTGAACCCAGATCTATGTGAATGTGGAATGTACACCATTACCATATGCTGTCACGTTTTACAACTTTTTCCTAGTGCCCAGGCTAGTGCTTGCTGTATAGTCACTCAAGGATTGTGTGAATGACCATATTCTCCTTCAGTGTATAAGTTTGTTAAGGGAAACCCTGAGAATTAAGTATCTGGTAGATTTTTAAGTGTAGATACAGTATTGAATGGCACTTCCGGTCATGTTTTATACTTGAATTACAATATTAAAATGTCTGTCTTATTGACTCATTTATAAAATCATAAATTTTCTAGCGATAACAAGATGCATGACATTCAATGCTCAATAACTGTTGCATCTGTCACCATCACTGAGACAGAATTCCTCCCTGAGGAGAATTTATAAACTCATGGAGAGCACATGTACAGAACCTAGTAGGCAGCAAGGCACAATGAGTATTTAACAGAGAAAGTAAAGAGGAAGTGTAAAAGCTGACCAAGGATCTGCACAGTCACTGGGTGATAAATGCACATTTTCTGGTAACATCAATTCACTCCAAAAATTGAGGAAGAAAGGCAGACACTATTTTTATGTTAAAACAGATGTTACAGAGCAGGATATAAAAAATATAAAAGTCCAAGAAATCTTTGGGTTCAAATAGATGACTTAAAAGAATGTTTAAGTTTGTTCTTACGAATAACAGTAATAACACAGTATAAAAATAACAGCAATATCTATCTGTAAAGTGCTTACTCTGTGCCATGCATATATTAACCCATGTATCCTCACAACACTCTTTGGTAGTTATTATCAGCAAACTGAGGCACTGACAGGTAGGTTAAGGAACTCATCCGAGGTCATAAAGCTGTTGGACGGGGCCTTGAACCCAGGCTGGCTGGCTCCAGAGGCGACATCGTCTCTGATGGCCATACACAGCGTGGAATTTGAGCTAGGGAATGACCATGAAGAGTCTGGACAAGTTAGGAGAAGGAGCAAAGGAAACTGCAAGAATCTTTATTATTTGGCCTAAGAAAAATTCCATCCAAGTTTGAGACAATAGCTAATACAGAATCTGAACTAAAACATTTCAAAGACTTATTTTTAAAATGAAGGAAACACTGTAATTTTTAAAGTGTCGAGTGGACACTGTCTCAAGATTGCTTATTTATTGCTGTAGCCTTTTTCACAAGTTATTTCATATGTGCATAGTGTTTGCCAGGTAGAATTCAAGTGCCTGAAACAAAAGAGTGTGTTACTTCTTTTGATACCTTTATTACTACAGAGCCCCAGGCACATAATAGTGCGTAATAAATGCTTGTTCAGTTAAAGTCTGCTTTTCACTACGTCTTACCTATGGAAATAGATTTAGAAAAATGGTTTCATGACTTAAGATGATGTTTAAAATTTACTTAACAACAAAACCCCACAAATATTATCTGATAGGAAACAGAAATAGAGGGGAAACTCCAAAGCAGAGAGTATTCTTGTTATTGAAAGATTAAATATAAGGACAAGTCAGCAAATTCCAAAAAAGAAGCATGACTTGTTAAAAAAAAAAAAAAAAAGCAAATGAATTAAATGAAATGGATCCATACTACTCTCTGACCTAGAAAATTTTGAGTTTGTAATTAGCAAATCCTTGCTGCTCATGCTACGAAAATTAAAGGATGCAGTTTAAATATTCAAAGAAAATATAGAACTGTTTTAAGTTCTTTTTAAAAACAAAGATGAGACAAATGGAATTAGACCAAGGTCGAATTTATTTTAAACTAGCCACTCCATTATTTGTTTTCTTCAACTACAATTTTACTTGAATGGTTGACCTCACATTCTACTGTGGATTTCTTCACCATAGAAAAACATGAAAGAGAATCCCATGACTATTTAAAAGGTAAAATAAAAATCTGTGAAACAAATGGAATGAAACTGGCTCCAATAAGAATTATGACCACTTTTACTAAAATTAAGAAAATACTTTTTTATTTTGTAAAGTATTTTACAAGTAATTTGTAAATTATTTTATAAATAGGACTCTCCTAAAATTTTGAAAGTAAAAGACTAAAATAACAGTAGTGTAACCTCAGAGGTCCAAGTGAAAGTGGAGATCCATTTGGAGAATTTGACTAGTGGGTATAAAATAGTGGATGGAGTACAGGATATCACCCAGACTACTGAGTTTCAAAGTAACCTTAGCCCAAAGTTCAGCTCAAAACCAGACCTGGACAATGGTTATAGAATCTAGAAAGAGAACTGGAATAAGGAGGTAAAAGTAGGAGAGGGAAGAGGCTACAAAGGTAGTGCCATGCTGGGGAGGGGCACCGGGGTTGGCGTGAACGGCAAAGTCTGGTAAGAGTACAGGATCTGATGGTACTACTTAAACTTCATCTCATAAGAATTACCGATTTTGAAGACGTTTTAACCACAAAAACATTTGCATCCAAATGATTTCCTTAGTACATGCATGTCCTTTTCCTTACTAAAAGGAAGATGGTTAAGGTGGCTTAACCATCTTCGGAAATGCTATAACTTGGCTTGTCCCATCAAAAACCAGAGGTCAGGATAGATTCTAAAAAGGTAAAACCTAAATTAATATCTAAAACTTTTGAAAGTAAAGTGTTACCTTACTGTTCTATGTTAGAACGTGACTTCCAAATGTTTCATCTCTGGTGCTTGCCTAAATTTTGAAGGCCGAGTTTCCGTGGCTAACTAAAGGCAAAGTCAATGTCCTTTATTAACATTTATGGATCACCTACTAAGCACATACCACCAGGCTCAGTGCAGTGTATGTGGGGAGGCAAGAGGGGGAAGGGGAATAGGATAAAAAGAATTAAGAGCTATAATCTGTGCCCAAGAGTACTCAATTTGAGGGGACAAAGCACATGTAAACAATAACAGTAAAAATCAAGCTATTAGTAATTATTGAGAGTAAGTTGAAAAAAAGAGATAAAGCACAAGAGGAAAGAAAAAAAGAACAATGGGCTGCAAAAACTAAAATCTGCATTTTATCCCAACCGGTTAGTAACTTGTCTGAAAAGCTTGGGCAAGACACCACTCTGAGCCTGAATTTCTTCAGCAATAAAACCATGGGATTGGATCAATATCTTTAAGGGCCCTTTCAATTCTAACCATTTATGCCACTATTTCTCTTGACTCTATGGCTCTACTAAAAGGAATAATTACAATGGTCCTTAAACATTGCATATTATTTTTACTTATAACCTCACTTAGAGACGGGAAAACAGAATGTTTAATGTGCTTTTAACTCCAACAGAACTATTAAACTGAAACGAATTTAAAAACTAATAAAAGCAATTAAAACAGCAATAAAATCAAAATTACATTAATTTAATATGATGCATGACTACTCTATGAAAAACTTTTGTTCCTAACTTGAATACGGTATCAGTTGTGATGATGCAGGTTCTTTAAGTTCAGCATTCTACTTACCACGAGCGTCTGAGGACTCACCTCTCCTACCATTCTTCTCTGCTAACCACTGAAAAACCTTTGTTCTTACAACACGATGTGATGTTGCCCCAAAGGCATAATTTATTAATTTTACCCTCATGGTTATAAACAGAATTGCAAATCTGGGCATTGAAATCCCATGTTAGAATATTGTTTTAAGGTGTTGGTTATGATGATCTTGAAGAAGCTTTTATTATTTTCTTTTAACTTATCACCAAAATGGAAATAGGGAATTTAAAACTTCTAATATATTACTTTTTTTCTTCTTGCACTTCTATGTATTTTATACATTTTCTACGATAAACATGAATTTTTAACCGAATGTATGAAATGACAGCTTTATTGAGACGTAATACACATACCAAACAATTTACAATGTACAATTCAACAGTTTTTAGTATGTATATTCACAAAGTTGTACAACTAGGCCACATCGATTTTAGAACATTTTCACCGCCCCCAAAAGCAACTCACTATTCCCTACTCCCTCACTACCCACATGCCCAGTAGTAACTTTCCATTCCGTCAGCCTTCCCCTCCCCCCATCCACAGGCTACTACTCAACCACTAATCTACTTTCTGTCTCTATGGATTTGCCTATTCTGGATAGTTCTTATAAGTATGATCATACAACATGTGGCTTTTTGTGACTGGTTTCTTTCATTTAGCATGTTTTCAAGGTATATCCAGATTGTAGCACATATCAATACTTTCTTTTTTGCCAAATAATATTCTGTTGTATGGATAAACCACACTCCATTTACCCATTCATCAGCTGATGGACATTTGGGTTGTTTATACTTTTTGGTTATTATGAATAATGTTGCTATAAACATTTTTGTATGGGTTTTTTTGAACACCTGTTTTCAGATGAATTGCTGGGTCATATGCTAATTCAATGTCAACTTACTGAGAAGCCGCCACACTATTTCCACAGTGGTCACAGCACTTTACATTCCTATCAGCAGTGTACTAGGGTTTCAAGTTCTCTATCTCCAGGTATGAAGTGGCATCTTGTTGTGGTTTTGATTTGCATTTCCTTGATGGCTAAGATGTTGAGCACCTTTTCATATGTTTATTAGCCATTTGTATATCTTCTTTGGAAAAATATCTATTCAGATCTATTACCCATTTTTTAATTGGGTATCGGTCTTTTCACTTACTGAGTTATAAGTTGCATTATTTTTACACTCAGAAAAATCTTTTAAAAAAGTATTGAACATATGCTTATGTATTTTTTTAAATCAGTAAGAATGTGGCTGAGAGTTAATATAAATATTGAAGACTATGCTAGTGGAGACACTTTCCTCATTCTTGATGTACTTCCTTTACTCACCTCTGGGGAGGTGGACTGATTTGTCTGCTTGGTACATTTGGTAATACCTAAGCTTGACTGGTTCGTCCACCTTCTTTCCTCCTTGAGTGAGCCTGCCAGCAGAGAACACACTCTCTGCTGTTTTGCTGGGCAGGCCTCCTGAACAAGAAAAGACACAGAGGTGGCAAGATTGAATCAAAATAAGAAGGAAAGATTAGTTAGATGGAAAATAAGGAGAGGTGGGATGGGACAGGTATTTTGGTACAGAAACCAAGACAACGGGCTTTTAGAGAGAACTGAGTGTGACAGCTGTCTGGATGGGAAAAAGTGTAAGAAGTAAAAAAGTAGCTAGAGGCCATGAGGAGTTGTTGCCTTTCAACGTGCCCACGCTGCTACTCCAGTTCAAATTCCAACTTTTTTACAATCTCTTGGCAACCCATCTCTCTAACTTTATTCCCTACTACTCTCCTATAAAACCTCCTTTCTAACTGAAATGGACAATTCATTTGCCTCTCAAAATAACAAGGATTTTTAAAAAATGAGAATATGTAATACTGGTGAGGGTTTAATGAAATTTGAATTGTCACATGCTGCTCAATTTGAATGTAAATTGGCATAACTGACCAGAAAACAATTTCACAACAGCAAGAATATTAAAACAATTAAGAACTAGTAGCTGTATTTCTGGAGATCTATGCTGAATAAGAAATGTTCTGAATACAAAAAAAAAAAAAAGAAAGAAAGGGAAATTCTCTATGCATAAAGATGAACATGAAGGCATTATTTTAAAGGCTTATTTTGTTCTTGGGACTGTTCTATATATTCTGTACACATGATCTCAGTTAACCCTTTTACTCCTATGAAGTATTACTTCCCCCATTTACAAATGGAAAATCTAAAAGGTAAATTAAATAGTTTGTCCAAAGTCACTCTGGCAGTGACAAACTGGAAACAACCTAAATGTTCAATAACAGGGTAATGACAAGTAAATTAACTCATACCCTAAATGTTACAAAGCCACAAAATATGTACGTTAAGAATCTATAATAAAATGAGGGAAGTGGAATCTAAAACAAATCACAAATATGATCTCAACTATGTTTACACACACTCCAAAGAGACTGAACGTAAATATCAAAAACTGTTAAAAGTTCTTGTTCTTAGTTGATGGGAGTACAAGTGATTTTTTTTGTTTGTTTTTTTTTGCACTTTTCCGTATTTTGCATATTTAAACGTATTTTTATACTCCAAAAACCTTTTAAAAATTGTTGAATCAAGGACACGATAATGTTTCTTTAACAATCACTAGGAATGCTACAGAGTTAATCTATTAATATTGCTCACCTCTTTAAAAAGAAAATAATTCAAATAAATACAAGGTTATCACAACGATTTAGCAAATTAAAAACAAAATGTCCCATTTACTAAGTGCTTTCTGTGTGCCAAACCCTGTGGAAGGTAATCACATTGACACGTATGATCTCGTGCATTTAATGAGATCTTTTGGAAAGTGTTTATATACCGTTTCTGTGGACACCCACTACCTTAGGACTCAAACTATTTTAGAGTATCAAAGAGTCACCTGATATAGCTGCCAATTACCTAGAGAAGCAGGAGTTCCTACAAAACCAGGTCTCAAGGGCATAGAGTAGAGACACTCCATGCAGAACTCTACAGATCTTAGAAATGAACTTGTCTGAATTGCTACAGAACTTTTCCCTACAAGTTTGCCAGACCCCAAGTCAAAAAAGGTAGCATTTAAAATTCTGGTAAAAATGAAGAAATAAAATTCTACACAACATTTACTGAGTTGCTTATAAATTATACTAATAAAAAAATATATTTCCTTTCCTTTCTTAAAAAATTTAAAATGAATCTATCTAAAGCCAATAATGACATTAAGAAATAAAATTATGTATATATATTTGGGAGTGTATTTTTCATCAAATGTTTTGGTGAAAGGGCTTACTTCCTACAGTACTTAGAACCATGATGATAACCTACGAGCTCAAACATTAACTATTAAGCTGATAGGAACTAGTGCTAGGTTCAGAGTCATTTGCAAGCCACCATATTTCAAAATATTCACTAAAATGTATATGGATGTTGTAATATGTACATACATACGTATATTGTACTGTGTAGGTTCATACAGATCAGCAGTAAATTAACTTATGAATTCAACTTGGATAAAGAACATCATCCATAGGACATCAAACCCAATTTTAACACTTTTAAAATCATAAAACCTCTAGCTTACTCTCTACTCTTCTTTTGAACAAAAACTCCTTATTTCTATCATTTCAGAAGTTATGACATTTCAAATTAGTTTAGGCTGATATGTTTACCTTTAATTAAGGCTCTCGCCATCTCACTTAGTCCTTTTAATCCATCTTGCACATCAGAGGCAGATCACTCTTCAGAAAACATCACCTCTGTGTTTTACTTACTAAAAACGTGACACACTTGTGGAATGAATATTTCTTCAAGTCTCAAAATCTGTAATGGCATCTTATCTCCTGGTCAACTTAACCAGCACCACCCAGCCTTACGCTTCCATTGAGCATCAAAACAGTCTATCCATCTCGGATGAGTCAACATCAACATCCCACTACCGATATCCTATTACCTGGCTCCAAATTCCTTTTGTTTTTACTCTCAATTCTTTCCTGTCATTTCCTCTGCTGCCATTACCTAGTTCAACCAACATCAAGACCTCTAGATTCCTGATTTGTTTTTTCATTAGTCAGCCTCCTCCTGACATTACTTTCCTATGTAGCATTGAATCCATGTATTATCTCTAGCTACTTTCTCAGCCCTCTTATACTTCTACCACATCCGCCCTATAAAATCCCAGTGCTGATCAATCTAACCACTATCTCTGCTCTTATATCAAACTGCTTTCTATTACTAAAGAAAACCATAACTATACAGATTGTTAACTCTATAAAAGCAGTACCATCCAACTTCAGGCGGAGCTTCACTGTTGGCCTGACGGCCGTCCTTATAGAGCTCCCAGGGCCATATCCTCTAAAGCTACACTTAACCTTTACCATTGGTCTCTAGTTCACTTCCTATCCTCAGCTCAGCAGACAGTCTCACCTGGACCATAAGTAAACACAGGTTATCAGATTTTAGTGGTGACCCGTATTTCCTCTCTTATTTCAGTAGAAGAATGTATTTATCTATCTGCTGTGCAAGGATGTCTTTCTACCTGGACCCATGTTCTCACCCTCTTCCACCTCGTCAGGTAGCATGTCTATGTAATCAACCTATCTACGGACCCATCTCTCTCACTGGGTAGGGCATCCTTATAAAACGCAGGTCTCTTTTACCCTCATTCCAAATCTGTGAACAACTCTTTGGACTTCCAGGGAAAATTCCAACATAAGAATTAATCATCTTCTTGTAAAACACACCGACAGCAAACAAATAATAAAAAACAAAGTATCCTGTATGGTACTAGAGAAGTATAAAGAGTAACTTCTAAAGATATAAAAGATAAAAGGTAACATATTTGAGGGAGATTTATTTTTTAAAAGAATCACTATGCCTTTTCTTATGAGATAATCTATTAAATTATTTTGGTAATAAATAAATTACTAAAAATGAAGCTTATATATAGGGATCTTTAGAAAACTATAGCTCCTTATAACAGGTAGAGATTTATAACTAACTAAATTCAAATTAATTTTGTGGTTCCTATTCTTTCTTAGGTCATGGACCCTTTGAAGAATCTGATGAAAGCTAAGGATTCTGAGAAATTCACATGTATTTCCACTAAGCTATAAATTTTATTTCAGGGGCCTTCAGATCCCTTGAAGCCTATTCCTGAGCCCTAGGTTAGAAACTCTGATTGTTCCTAATAAATTATAGTCTATCCATGTCAAATAGGTGGCTACTATTTTCCATTTCTACAATAAAATATCTAAATAAATATATGACATTAATCCTTAACCTGATATTTGACATAATGATGACAACACTGATTCGTGTCTACCACACAGACAGACAGGAAGGGAAATAGGTGGAAAAATAAATATGCTTTCTTATAATTAGTCATTCAAGAAATGGATTTTGATGGGGTTTAGGGAAAAGAAAAAATTTCAGAGTAAGGCAGTTTATGCTAGATTTGAAATTCTAAGAAAAGGATAAACCAATAGAGAAAAAAAAATTGTCCCAGAGGAAGCTAACTTCCAATGCTTTGGAAGATAGCCAGTAGAATATTATTTTTTCCCCAAAAGATGTTTTATTTCAGTGGAGGATATTCCCTAAACATATATGAGAAAAAAAAGACAATTATAGCCTAGCACAGTACAGTATCGGTGCATTCAAAGTTTCCTTGCACTCAAAGTTTCTTCTTGGCAAATTCGTCAGACAGCATAAGAAGGATGAGAGAGATAATGGAATCTGAATGCTAAATTAAAATTCCTGTTTGACTTTCATTATACGAAAACCACTAATTTTGGAATAAACTTGTTTTCCTGAAGTTAAAATTTATTTACCTTTTTCCTCTTTGGAGCATTATTATTTTTGTAACAGAGAAGGAAAGAGGAAACAGGGAAGGGATAAGACTTGTACTCCTACCCCTCCTTCAAGTTTATAGTAAACCATAACCTGTCCTGACTTTTTAGCTTTCCATGGAAGACAGAACGGGAAGGTTGGTGGAAGGCAGAATAAGCTATAGGGGCATTCTGGATATCCTTTCATATACTGTGAGGAGCTAGAGCAAAATGGACACTCCAGCGAAGGCTATACAAAATACAGGGTTTTATAGAAAGTATTACACAACTACATGAAAGCTTTAGTTATAAGACAGGTATTATTAGAATATCTGTTTCCTCGGCCTAGATAAGTGTGCCTGGAGCAGAATTTTTCTTTATAGCTTTTTTCACACACATAGGTAAACTCTTTTGTGCCTGTCAGTAAAGGCAAACAATATATATACATGAAGGTCAAATCCCTGCTGGGGTTCCCTAAGACACCCCTAGGTTTTCCCTAGTCATGCAGCTGAGAAAAGACAAGAAGCCTGCCGGCATCAAAATCCACAAAGTTATAAGTAACCAAGAGGCCATCTAATATAAGAAAAACTACCTCCTGAACTGAATGAAATGAAACACTTTTTTTTACTTTAGGTTAATTTGAAATAGATCTTTCTCTGGCTTTGGTCAAATATAAGACCTATAGATCCATTTTAAAACTAAAGTTCAAAAGTAAGACTAATAAGACAAACAATCTTTTCTTTCCTCAGTCACCAATCATTTGGTAAACATTTAACAAATGATTAAAATAAGGAAGTCATAACACTACTTCTAATTCTGGCTCTTTACAAAGCTTACCCAATGCTGGAGGTTTAACTAATTGTCATGACAAAGAACTCCACAGCAAAAACAAACAAACAAACAAACAAACAAACACACACAAAAGGAACCTAGTGATTGTATTGTAAATTGTTAAAGAAAATAAAGCCTGATGACTGAATTTGAATTAAGAAGTCACAAATTGGTATAAATAAAGTCTTTTCCAGGAGACTAAATTTCATAATTTTCGAATCAGCATAGTTTCTACAAACTTCCAATGCTCTTTTCATCTGAGCTGAACTTGAGGGAGGAAATCAGGTCATTTACTTGGTATGAATCCTTTTACAATCTGATTTAAATAAAACTTTTTCATTCTCCAAAAATGAAACAAAACAAAACAAAACAAAACCCCAAAAAGGTACTCTTTGGTGCTTCATAAAGTAAAGATAATTCTGCTAGACTTCAATAAATTAAATATATCTTCACGAATATAAGTTTTCATTGAAAAATCTTAAGCAATGTGTTTCAGTTCACCTAAATTCTTTTTAAGATTTCACTGTAAAGTAGTAATACCTACAGAAGAGAAAATAGTGAAGAAAAACAACGCATGCATAAAATCAAAATATACGTGGTATGCTCTCAAATACCCAGGAACAACAGCCTTCTTTATCTTACCATAAAGCTCACATATTTTAAAGAAATTATTTCAAAACCTATAGTATAAAACCTTTTAAAATGTTAGTTTGCCTTCAAATTAGAAAACCACAGCCACCTAATTCACTGGGTTTTCAAAATGCAGCTAACAGAAAAAAATAATTATTTAATCAAGTAGCAGTTTCTCAGGAAAAATAGTCTAACTATCCTCATAAGAGAACTTAATACATATGACAATTACAAAATATTGTTAATTCCTAAAATCTCCTAGGTACTGTCAAATAAAATGTCCAATGCCCAAATGTCAAATTGGTCACTTACTGCTTCATAATTCTTCCTGCAATTAAAAAGGAAAAATAACCATGATTTGTCAGTATTTTGACAGACACACACTGTGTTTCCATTCTACGTGGCTAATGATGATGAAAAACAAGAAGTCCTAAGGGATGGCAGGGAGGAGTGGCTTGATGGCAAAAAGTTTCCATCTATGAATACGTTAAAGAGGAGAATCTCAAAACTGTGACAAAACAATTTTAAAAACCTCAAGCTATTATAAGATTCAGAATTTTTTAATGATGTATTTCTTTCTTTCTTTTTTGGATTGGTCAGACATGGTGTTTATCTTTATTTTTTATTGCAGTATAATTGACTAATGACATATTTCTAAAAGAATATTACAAATGAATTATTTCAAATGCATGAAAAACAAAAGTATTCCTTGGTTAAAAGGAAATATAATTCCCCCCAAGGGAATGATTCCTAAATAAAGAAAAGCCTGAATTCATGTGAATCTTAAAGGCCATAAATTGGAGAGAATGTAAATGTATTAAATGTACAATTTAATATAAATGTATTAAATGTACAATTTATCAAGAAAAAGATCCTTGTAGAAGTCACTTAAATCGAATTAGAGCTCTTTTTAAAAACTGAAAATTGCCAAACTATCAACTATTCTTCCTGAAATAAGTAAAAATAAATAAATAAATAAATAAAAAATTGCTAAGACTAATCTGTAGGCACAAAAAAATGCATTCTCTTTCTTTATCCAATGAGCATGGTGTCAATGAATAGCCATTTGGATTTAAATACAAATAAAAACACTATATTTTCCTACATAACATACATGTATCCTTATGGGGACAAGCAACATCCAGTAACTACCCCCTTCCCTAATTCTTTGATCCTCTAATACTCTGTTCACTGCCAACACTGTGCCAGGTCTATGACTAGATTTTACCAGGGAATTTAAGATTTCTTTATACCATAAAGGTTGGGGAGGGGGCATGTTTCTTGTATTAAATTACACTGAATACTAATTAGGCCTTACGATGAATTCTGACATTAAGTGTAGCTGTAAAACAGTGTAGCTAAAGCAACATTTAGGAAAGTTTATTAGAATAAAGATGTCGAGATAAGAACAATGGTTCCATTGAGGTCAGTTACCTGTAGGGTTACCTTTCCAATAGGATTATCTTTCACTTATAACAGCTCTGAACAAGAGAAGTTTCCATGAAAATCACCACCTTTCTTGCAAAAACAGCTTAAAGCACATATACTAACAATACGTCAGTAGCTTTCTATAAAAACTGCCATATTTCCTTTTAAATTTACCTAAACCACCTAACACGTGTTACTCTTCTGCTACTATTCAGGCTCCCAGTTTTTAAAGCCAAAAATCATACCCTCTCCCTTTCTAAATTTTGCATTAAAAAAAGATTTTATCTTTCCTTTGATAAGAAACACCATCATACAGAGAAGCACATTTACGAAACTCTTAGCCATACCTGAAACTGATTCAGAAAGTAAAGCTACAACAAGCAGGTACGACCTGTTCACGATGAGGTTCCATCTTCCTGTTGGTCGTCAAATTCTCCTATTTAACACCAACAGATATGGTAGCCAAAGACTCATACAGTGCCTTGACAGATTGTTGACGGGAGGATGTAAATAATTGTAACAATGACACCCCAGGAAATGACTGAGCACTCTATCATCTTATGACCCTCAGTAAACGTGCACTGTGCATCTGTTCATCCTCCTCAATGTTGACACACTCAACACAGAAACTTCTCAATTTGACTATGGCAGCATTTTAGGGAGGAAAAAAAAAAATTAGTTTGCCCCATAGAATTTACCCCAGACTCTCAGGGTAAGAATATTAGTGAAAATTAGTTTCGTCTGTTTCTTTTTTTACTTTGTTAACGTGACTAGGAAACTTTGCATTACTTTTGTGGCTTGCATTATCTTTCCATTAGACAGCATCTCTATAGCCCTACAGCCTTAATTCTCACTGCAAACAAGAACTATCACTTGACATTTCCCAGTTACAATTGCAGTTTAAAAGCCAAAAGAATAAGTGGTCATTTTCCCTTCTCTACCAATTAAGATAGGAATAAAAATAACTTACGAAGAATGTAAAAATAATCAGAATCACTGTGCCCTGACACCATTTTAAAGAAAGATTACCTTGAAAAGACAAAAAAAAAAAAAAATAGCACAGGATGTAAGAACCACACCTCTTAAGAAAGACTGAAGTCCACAAACCAAGGTTTTCTAACAAAGGAGGTCTAAAAGCTGATTATTAGGTTCATTTTTAAAGTGAAAAGGACATTTCGTTCATTTCCAGCAGCTGGGGTCTCAGAAACAAAACTTACAAGATTTCGTCTCTATTATTCAAGCACCTTCAACCACAAATAAGCCATTAACACTATGAAAAGGGAAATAATTATCATAATGTAATTCTTTTTTCCAAAACCAAAAGAAAATAATACCACTCAAAGGCAAAACAACAAACTACCTCAGTTTCTCTAAGGCTGAGTAGGCTACCTTTGGTCCACAAAACTATGAACCAGAAAAGCATATTTTAAAGTAAGTGTTTTTTTAACCACAACTTTGTAAAGTATATTTTAAAACTGAGAAACTCAACAATACATTCTATGAGTGAACCGTCTCGTCCTCTACCATAACACATCATTCTGCTTTATTTGATTTAAAAATATTTAGGCCTCCAGGGCTCTTGGGAAAGACAAATCCGTGTACTTCCAAACCTATGAAAAACATTTTTTTTAAGGGGAAAGGGGTGACAGCTTAGTAAAGGATGGGGACGGTAAGCTTTCTTAGGTGTTCAGAGGATGCAAAAGTCACTTATAGAAAACTGTCAATACTGTATTAGAAAGATTAAGGAAATTTAGATCAACGTGTCCCCAGGGCTTCTACAACAGTTGATCAGATACTTTCCATAGTGTCTTAAAAAATTTATAGTCCAAAAGAGGCCATATTTGACTGTCAATTCTTTATCCATTTGAGATTTACCAGCTGAGTATAACCTTCAGATTGCTATTTGCTACACGATACATTCCTTAGATGCCTTTTCCTTGTGCATTTAAATGCCTAGCTCAATTGCACAGCCAACAGAGTAAGCAGAAAGGATTGTACATATTTTTAAATAGGGAGCAGAGTGTCTGCAGTTTCCTGCCTTGGTGGAAAGGGCAACGGGTAAAGCTCTGAGTATATTCCTTGAACAACTGAAATCACTCGCAAAGAATCGAGTCTTCTAACACTGCCCAGTAGGCAAAAAGACTGCCAAAATTTCCATTAGAGCATCCTATTTTTAGTCCTTGGAGCTGGTCTTTTAAATTGCATTCCACAGTCCAATGTGTTTGCCTAAGTTTATACAGGGAACAGAATAAACTTCCTAACTTCTCAATCTTTTTTAAGCTCAGAGAGGAATTTTAAGCTTTTAAAATTAATCTTAATTTTTTAAATCGTAACTTTAAATCTTTTAAACATTAAAAATTAAGAAAATGTTGGCCCAGAGAGAAGAATGGAGGGGAGACACCAGGAGGTTCTTGACAGCCAAAGTGTGGGGGGGAAAAACAGGTACGAAGGAAAATAGCCATCATCCACCAGGGTGGAGAGCCGGGGCTGTGGGCAGCAGGACAGAATTGAGGCACAGTGGAAGCCGCAGGCTCCTGGGGGAGCCGGGAGAGGAACGACTTCTGGTGCCGGTGCCCTAGAGGGAGAAATTGGCGCGATGCGCAGGAACAGACCACAGAGGCTAGAGAACAGAGAGGAAATCAGGGGAGCGGAGAGCGGGCGGAGGTGGGGGAACCGGGATACACCTCACCCAGAGAGCGGAGGCGGCGCAGCCGGAGGACAGCGCAGGGGGTGGAGCGAGGGGTTCCAAGAGATTTTGCACCCCAGCCGCGAGCCGGCCGGTCCCTTGCATCCGGCTCTCCCTCTTCTCACCTGGCAACTGGAGTCGAAGGAGAGCTACCGCTGGGCGCCGGGGCTGTTTCCAGCCCCACTCGATGACATGGCGGCCGACGAGCTGTCACAGAGGTTCTTGCTCAGGTCTCCCGCCGCTCTGGTGGAGGAGACACCTCTGCCTTCCCGCCCCGCCTCCCTCTGCGCACCCCTCCCGGCCGGGCAGCCCGCGACCGCGGAGCATAGAGCGCGAGCGGCTAGAGAGGAAGCGCAGAGGGCGGACAACCATAGAGTACACAGCCTGGATGGTCCGTCTCCTCGTCAGTCCACTCACAGTCCTCCCGCGACAGCACCCGGCCGGAAGTGAGGGGCAAGCGAGGGGATGTTCGCATGCGCAGTTTGTAGCGTTTACTTCCGCCCGGCCTAGCCGGTGGTGGGGCTCTGCTGCACGTGGGATTCCCTGTGTGGAGTTCGCTGACGATGTAATGACCGTGGGTGACATTGGGACAGACCCTAGAGGGTGAAGATGTGGGTCCCAGTGGCGGGGCTTCCACCGCGGCTGACGTGGTCAGCCTTTTCCGGTGCTGGTCGTTTTTGCGTTTTGAGGTGCGGAGCGGCGAGGTGGAGGGACGTCCTGGCGAGGAACGGCCGTGGTTATTCTGACTTCCAGCCGCAGCTGTTGCCAAGTCAGGGTTTCGGAGAATCGCCCTCGTGGGTGTCTAAGTGCCGCTTAGAATCCAGGCGTTACATAACCAGTCCGAGACTGGCTGAGACTGTGGGGCAGATCCTTCGGGAAGAACACGAAGCTTGTCAGCTATTCCTGGAGTGCAATCCAGGTGAGTCCATCGTGGATTGCATTTTTTTTTTTTTTTTTGGATGTTCATCGCTTCTGCAAATTTTTGATTACCTTGGGTTGCTGTGTAAGACACGGCCCCTTCCTTTAAGCAGCTTATATGGTTTATACTAATCATGACACAATAGACTATTTCTGTAGCAGTTTGCACTTTACACAATATTTTGATAGAACATGCTCTTAGATTCCCCAAGATAGTTGCAACCTGTCCCTCCCCCCGACCCCCCAAGAACTTTTACCCTTCCGTGCATCTCCAGTAAACCATTAGCAGGATGCTGAGAACACAAGATTTATAGACTTTTTGAAAAATAACTTTTTACAACATCATTTCCCATCGTGAGGAGTCAGTTCTATGTAGGAGTCCCCAACTTTTTGGCACCAGGGACCTGCGCTCCTATGAGAATGTATTGCCTGACGGTCTGAGGTTGTGCCCAGGCGGTGATGCTAGCGCTAGGGAGCCGCTGCAAACTGTGCAGCCGGGTTCTTAACAGGCCAGGGACGGAGCCTGGGGGTTGGGGACCCCTGGGTTAGACAGTATCTTTGATGATGATAATATCTGGATACACTGTGAGTAAGCTAGAGGCAACCTTTTTTTTTCCTTGAGAGGAGGTGAAGCGTTGTGGTTAAGAGTGCAGGTTTTGCCGTCTTTGGAAGAATGGGTTCAATGCCAAGCAGTACCACGTAACCATTTGCGAAGTTAGAGTCAAGTGACTGTATCTAATCCCGGTTCCTTATATGTAAACAAGGAATGTAAATCTACTTTGGGGATGTCGTTAGAATTAAAATTAGATAATACATGTAAAACATCTGATTTTTTTTTGATACTGACAAATTGTTTCTTTTGTAAATAACCTTTTCTTTGTGTTAATATACTAGGTCCTGGAATCCTGACTCAAGCATTACTTGAAAGAGGTGCCAGAGTGATTGCCCTTGAAAGTGACAGAACTTTTATTCCACATTTGGAGGTATATTTTTAGTTTATAAAAATAACTCATCAGTCAGTTCCCTTTGCAGTGGTTTAGAGAAGTAAAATTAAGCACGCTATTTTTGTCAGATCACTTTTAGGGCCCATGCCTTAGATTTTCAGCCTCTATGAATAGAACATAGTAAGTATCAATGCTTGTTGAATGACTAAAAGATTGGAGTTTTGAGACTTGTTTTCTGCTTCTATCTCTGCTACAGACTATTTGAGTGTCTTTGAGCAAAGTGTATAACTGGTATCTCTAGGTTTATTTCCTTGTCTCTAGTAGGCTGTGCTGTGCCCTTGCTTTCTGTGAGCTTACAATCTAAGTGAAATAGTAAGATCAGGTTAATGGGACTATATTAACTTTGGATTTAGTGTTTCAGGGGCAAGAAAGGTTTGGTATGATCAGATACAATTGCAAGAAGTGAAAGCATTGTCCAAATGGATTTTTTCAGTGAATTCTGCTTCTGATATAGCAGACAAGATCACATAACAGTAAACTGGAACTTTCTTACATCATTGCCAACCTCTTTTTCTTCCTCTTTCTCTTCCTCTCTCCTTTATAAATCTCTAGATTCAGTTTAGGACTCATATCTCCCTATGTCAACTTCCTGAATTCACGTAAAATATTGTTGTCTAAAACTGCAGGATGTCAATAAATAATCATGGGAATGTCTACCAAATATAGCTGTTTGCTTATTTGTTTATTAATAAAACTATGTGCATTATTCTACAATTGACCGCTTTGAAAAGGTTATTTAATTGATGCAAAATCTGTTGGAAGGTTCTAGCAAGGTTATTTAATTGATGCAAAATCTGTTGGAATTCCAGAATCATGAAGAGAAAAAGAACACAAGTTATTCACATATTCAAGATCATGAAATGTGATTTAGTAAACATAGCCATCTGTAATTTCAACTTGGAAATTAAAAACAAGATAGGTTTAATCTTGATTTTTTTTTTAAAAGGCCTACTTTTGAAAATGAATCTCTATGTTCACATATTTAGATGGCATTAAAATGTCTTCGTTTACAGTTTGTTATCCTGTAACACAATAGTTGCTTTTCTATAAGATCAAGATAACAGTTTAAAAACAATTGATTTAATGAAAAAAGGAGAGGTAGGGGCTAGAAAATTCTTGACATAATATATCTTACAGAAATATCAGTTATAAAATGTTTCTGAAGCTATAAATGTAAGCACAAAATCTGAACATCGTCGACTAAAGCCTGTCTGATTCGAACTAGTTTTCGTTCTAGTTATGGTTTTATTTTTTTGTAATTCACCAGTTCCTCCTCCTTTCAGCTCTAACTTGAGCTCAACCCTTAGTACATGTTCTTTCACTTATTAACCATTGTAGGGATGAAGTGAAAAGCAATTCAAATAAAGCTTTGTGTGAATTCATGTGTTTGCCAAGATAAAAGGAAGAAACCATTTAACTAGAACCTTTGTGATCCTAAATCAAGGCCTTAAAGTGGTGCTCTTAGCAGACAATGCTTCTAGCCTCTCAAAGGTTCTCAAGTTTAATCCTAAAAACTGAAAGGATTTTCAGAGATGATGCTTGACTCCCGATTTTTATCTAACTTTAAAATCCCTCCTCCTGCTTCCCCTCTCCATTGACCAGATAAAATTCCTGGGGCTCCACATTAACAATGTTTCAAGCAGGAACTGTTTGTTTTCCTAACTGGATGTACTAGAGATACACTTGTTACAAATTGTGTTCTCTAATGACAAATCATGGTATATCCTATTTGAATCATGGAAACTATTGTTGCAGAAATACTTAGCTGTATATGTTCATTTGAAGAGATACCAGCTTTTGTTTATCTTGATGTAATTTACATAAGGTAAACTGAAGTGCCTAATATAATGATTAGTGGAAACTCAAGGGTTACTTCTCTTTCCTCTGTCCTTTTTTCTTTCTGTTTTTGAATCCAAAATACAGTCAAGTTTTAAAATGTGATTTCACTATTATGAATCAAATGATTTATTCTGGAGTTTTGACTGTTACCATGTTTGAATTGAATGGTTAGTGACAGGCGCTAAAACAAAAATGCATGTGCCCTTTTGGGGTGCAAGTATAACAAAGTCATAAAGTATACATTCTTTTTACATTCCCATCAAGCCAAAATTCATTAGCTTTCCTTAATTAGATTAAAATATGACAGATTGTGGGATTATTTTATTGCTATACATATAGAATAATTTAACCAGTTTTTAAGGTACGCATTATATGAGTGCTTTTTTCTTTAGGGTTCATAATACCACACTCTTTTGGTTTTCTTCTTTACTTTTTGTCTTAGTCTCAGCTCCTTGTCACGAGACTCTGAAGTTACTCCATACTTTGCCATAGTCCTGTGTACTTGTCCCTAGAGATCTCATCTCCCTGGCTTTAATTAATTATCTTCGACAAGCCAAATCCTTATAAATTTATATCTTCAGCCTGGACCACTCCACCGACCAGCTCTACAGCTTCCTACCTGGCATCTTCCCTTGGATCACCTAATCAGTATCTCAAAATTAACACAACCAAAAATTGGTGATTTCCACCCCCAATCTGTTCCTTCTATTAGTCTTTCCAGGGTCTCTTTGAAAGTGATCACTGAAATTTATTAGATTTATAAATTTAGTAATATTTATTGGTTGAACTCAAATGCTTAAGAAAAAAGTTTTTTTAATTCATAACATTGAATTGCAAATTTGTTGAAACCTTGATAAATACTCGTAGAATTCTCTGTATGAAAACCTAAATATGCACATGAAAGCATATTGCCTTCTAAATGATTTCTTGTAATTTCAAATTAAGTGTACAGAGTCTGTAGCTAATCCTCTCAGTACTAAGTTCTCTAGCGCTACTGCTAGATGAGCAAATCAAGGCTTTAAAAAGATTGAGGTATCTTGGACCTCCTGCCGCAGACCAGGAGCTTTCCTTCTAGAATTGCCTGTCTTGAGAAAAAGTAAATGAGAAATTAAGGGGAAAGTGGAGAGTGACTTACACAATAAGTTAAGTTCATTTGGTGAAGGACTAACGAAACTCTTCCAGAAAAAAAGGAATACTCTCTTGAATCATCTACCTTTCACTTTAATATTTTTTTTTGTTTTTCTCGACTGTGAAACATCTTTCTGTAACTAGCAGATGGATCACAGCTCCCTACCTGAACCCAGCTGTGGTCTCAGAATCTGTGCCCAGTGCTCCAGGCAGCCACTACTAAAGAATTAGAGATTAGTGTGAAGAAGCTTTTCGAACAACTGATGATGCCATTGACATAAAGAAAGTAAAAGGATAAGTAAAAATTTGTTGAAGGCTTTTTGTTTTGGGGCTTTTTCTTGATAAGATTGTTGTACTTTCATTATTTTTCAGGCATTAATTGATTTGTATTAACGGTTAAACTTTAGAGTCTATTAGTAATGGTTTCTTTACAACTTTGTTTAGGTACTAATGTTTTTATAACAATTTTTTTGAAGTAGATCTTTAAATTGTTACAAAGTCTGCAAAACACAGAAATTTCTTAATGTGTTATCTCTGTCTCTCAGTCCCTAGGAAGAAATCTGGGTGGAAAACTAGATATAGTCCACTGTGACTTTTTTAAACTGGATCCTAGAAATTATGGAACAGTAAAACCTCCTACTGTGACTTCAGAGTTGCTTTTTCAGAATTTGGGAATAGAAGCACTTCCTTGGTCAAAAGGTAATTTTTGTCACTCACTAAAGCAAATACCTTATAATTTGCCTGCTTTCTCTAGTAATGTACCTGGTTTGTTGAACAGATTCGTGTACAGCTTATGTTATAAATTTACGGGATGATGCTCTTAAGTTGAATATTGTTCTCCTTTCACCTAGACACAAATAATCAGAGCAGTTGTGCCGAAACCAAGTTCCATATCAAGGAAACCTACTGAGGATTACTTTTAATTGAAAGAAAATTAATATTAATATAGTTTGTTAACTTAGTTTGACTCAATAAAATGTGGTCATGGGAAAAGTGTTAAGAATTTATTCAAATATATTTGCTTGTATTCTTAACAGGTATCCCTTTAAAAGTAGTTGGAATCTTCCCAACTAAAAACGAGAGAAAGACGCTTTGGAAACTTTTACATGACATATATTCCTGTACTTCTGTGTATAGATATGGACGAGTAGAGCTAAATTTGTTTATTAATGAAAAGGAATGCCAGGTGAGTTATTAACAAGTACTTGATTTATTTTTGGCTTTGAAAGAGTTCTGCAGGTTTTCTTTGAGTACTCTTAATTTGGGCTCATGACTTTTGAGAGTACTAAGATTGTTTTTATATTTCTGTAGAGCAATCTTTAGATTCAAGTTTTTACATTTTTTTTAATTGTGGTAAATTATATATAATTTACCATTTTAACTTTTCTTCAGTGTACAGTTCAGTGGCATTAGTACATTTACATTGTGGTACAACTGTTACCACCATCTGCCTCTTCTCAGAACTTGTTCATCATTCATACTGACACTCTGTACCCATTAGACACTAACTCCCTATTTTCTCCCCCCATGAGCCGCTGGTAACTATTGTTCTGCTTTCTATCTCTATGAACTTGACTATTCTAGGTATCTCGTATAAGTGGAATCATATAATATTTCTCTTTGTGTCTGGCCTATTTCACTTAGCATAATGTCTTTAGGGTTCATCCAAGTTGTAGCAT
Organism: Pteropus vampyrus; assembly: GCF_000151845.1. NCBI lineage: Eukaryota > Metazoa > Chordata > Mammalia > Chiroptera > Pteropodidae > Pteropus > Pteropus vampyrus. The sequence continues at coordinate 475,943 of NW_011889365.1, read as the reverse complement.
GTGTCAGCATTTCATTCCTTTTTAAGACTGAATAATATTCCATGGTATATATCCACCACCTTTTATTTATCCATTCATTCATCAGTGGATATTTGGGTTGCTTCCTCCTTTTGGTTATTGTGAATAATGCTGCTGTGAACATTGGTGTGCAAATATCTCTTTGAGTCCTTGTTTTCAATTTCTTCTGGGTATATACCCAGAAGTGGAATTGCTGGATCATATGGTAATTCTATTTTTAATTTTTTGAGGAACCATCTTACTGGTTTTCACAGTGGCTGCACCATTTTATAGTCCCACCAGCAGGGCACAGGAGTTCCAGTTTCTCCACATTTTCTCCAACACCTATAGTTTTATGTTTCTTCGAAAATACCCATCCTAATGGTGTAAAGTGGTATCTCATTGTGGTTTTGAATTTGATTTTCCTAAAGATTAGTGATGTCGAGCATCTTTTTATTTGTATATCTTCTTTGGAGTAGTTAATTGAGTTGTCTGGTTTTTTTTGTTGTTGAGTTTTAGGAATTCTTATATGTTCTCAATATTAATCCCTTCTTAGGTATGCAATTTGCAGATATTTTTCTCCCCTTTTATGGGTTGCCTTTTCACATTGTCGATGGTATCCTTTGATTCCGAAAGTTTTAAATTTTGACAACGTCTAATTTGTCTTTTTTCTTTTTGTTGCTCTGCCTTGGTGTCATATATCAGAAATCATTGCCAAATCCAATGTAATGAAGATTTTTTCCATTTTATTCTGAGTTTTATAGTTTTAGCTCTTATGTTTAGGTCTTTGATCCATTTTGAATTACTTTTTTTTATATGATATTAGGTAAGGGTCCAACTTCATTCTTTTGCATGTGGATATGCACTTTTCCCAGCACCTTTGTTGAAAGACTGTCCTTTCCCCATTGGTGCCCTTGTTGAAAAATCACTTGACCAAATTCATGAGGATCCATTTCTGGATTCTGTTTTATTCCATTGTTCTATGTGTTTATCTTTATGCCTGTACCACACTATTTTGATTACTGTAACTTTGTAGTAAATTTTGAAATCAGGAATTACGAGTCTTCCAATTTTGTTCTTTCTAAAGGTTGGTTAGGCTGTTTGGTGTCTGCTGAGATTCCATATGAATTTTAAGGTGAATTTTTCTATTTCTGCAAAAAAAAAAATCTTTGAGATTTTCATAGGGATTGCATTGAATTCGTTGATCACTTGGGTTGTATTGACATCTTAACAATATTAAATCTTCCAAACGATGAACACAGGATGTGTTTTTATTTATTTGTGTCTTCTTTAATTTCTTTCAGCAGTGTTCGTAGTTTTCAGTGTACAAATTTTCCACTTCCTTGGTTGATTCCTTACTATTTGATGCTTTTGTAAATGGAATTGTTTTCTTAATTTCCTTTTCAGATTGTTCATTGTTAGTGTATGGAAATACAACTGACTTTTGTGTTGATTTTTGTCCTCCAACTTTGCTGAATTCCTTTATGCTAACAGTTTTTTTGTGGAATCTTTAGAGTTTCAGACTTTATTTTTGATTCACTGATATGAAAGGGCCTCCTGAAATCATTTATATTGCCTTGAGAGTCATGTTTCTTTTCTGCCCAGAATGCCTCATGTTATTAATCTTTCAGTCCAATATAACAGGAGACGCGTATTTGTATAAAATGGAGCTATGGGTTAGGTAGCGGGGCAAGAAGAGAGGGGATGATTTGCTCACCAAGACCTGGAAAGTAGGTAAATAGTGACTATCTGTAGAAGGAGAGTAGGGGGCTCAGAACCTTGAGACTGTACATACAGTAAATATGTGAAAGAATGAAAGGAAGAGCAATAGGAAACTTTCACTTTATCAGGTTTCATCTTGCTGCTCGGAAAATGTTCTAATGCTTCTTTCACTGTGAGTCTTTTCACGTGTGGTTTCCTCTCTGTAGTGCCTTCTCATTCCCTGACGTAACCTCTTTTCTTTCAAGTCTCAGCTGAACAATTCTTGACTCAAAATTTAATAGCTCACTTGGTACATATTCTAATACACCTGTCCTCCGTGGTAATTATACATTTTTGTTTCAATTTTTTCTTTAATGAGGTTTTTACCCCGATGGATTAGATATGGTTAAAGGAATTAAGTCTCAGATATGTTCTTTTTAAAGTGTACAGAATAATATAGTTCAGTATTAAAATTTAAAAGGCCTTTCTCTTCTTTGAAACGGTTGCAGTTAAGATTTTGCATTTAAATCTAATTTTCTTTAATTGCTACGCATTGTTGTTACTATTAAGATCCAACATTTGGTTTTAATTGATTATACTTTGTATAACGTGTACTTTCTGTTTCCCTCTTACTAGAAGCTAATGGCAAATCCGCAGAATCCACACCTGTACCAGGCACTCAGTGTGCTCTGGCAAGTAGCTTGTGAGATTAAGCTTCTGCATAGGGTGAGTAAAACTGTTCTAAATTTCAGCAGAGAACTTGGTTGTTTTCAGAGAGGCTACATTTCTGTGACCAGTAAATGGAGAAAAAAATTCAAGATTAATTTTATTATTTTTCCCAACTATTGAAGACAAGAGAGTGAGGTAACTTTGTGCTGCTGTTTTTATCATGAATATTTATGTTTTTCTCTGATTATAAAAATAATATATTGATCATTGTAAAAATATAAGATGTTAATGAAAGAAAAGAATTAAACAATCACCACTATAGTTCTACCACCCAGAGGTTACTACTGACATTTGTGACATATTTTTAGTCTTTTATTTTTCCTATGCTATTTTTTTCTTTATATAGTGAAGATTATATTATTTTATATCTTATTTTTTTAACTTAATAGCTAAAAGTTAACTATAAGTTTCTTCCCTTGTCACTGAATATTTTTTCTTAAATTTTTAATGGCTACTTAATATTTCATTGTAGAGCATTTCCCATTTTAGTTTCCTTAGGCAAGATCAGAGTTATAGAATTACAGTGTAAGACACATATGCAAATTTACATTTTTTAGTAACCACATTATCAAAAGTAAAAAAGAAACAGATGGAATTAATTTTAATGTTATATTTTGTTAAACCATCTCAATTCAAAATGTTTCAGTATATAATCAATCTTTTAAATTAGTTATTACATAGTTTACATTCTTTTTGTGTACGAGGGCTTTGAAATCCACTGTATATTTTGCAACACGTCTCAAACACATTTCAAGTGTTTAATAGCCACTTGTGACTGGTGACTGCCACATATTATATATAGCAGAGGGCTAGAGTAAAAAAATGATAAATACTATTTCTTTTTTGCCATTTGCATATTCTTTTTTATTTTAGTAGAGTATATATCAAGTTTTTATAGGATGTGTTTGTATATTTTATGAGCCTTGTTCTTTGAAGGATGTATCGGTTTAATTTTTAAATTTTGCAATGTGTCTTCATTGCTTTTGTCCAGGAACACATGAAGCCCTTTAATGTGTTTACTTGTTAGAATAGTCTCAGTTGATTTTAGCTTTGGTTCCAATTATGCTTTTTTCCCCTCCAAAACATATGTGGTTCTTAGGTTGGATCTCTGTTGCTTGTCTTTTGTATCTGTCATACTCTCATCATTTTCCTGTATTCCCAGAAATCTTTTCACTTAGTCTTCCCAGCACTGACCCTGCTTTCTGCCTTTACTATATGTTGTCATCTTGGTATGTAGTTCTTGGTTTCCCTAAAATCCTTTCTTAGTACACTGATTTCCCCTCATTCTGTGGGCTCTTCATCTCAGCCTCCTCTGTCCTTGTGGCTTCCAGCTAGTTTCTTCATCGAGGTCCCCTGAGGACTTCAAGTTCCATTGTTTTCTTGTTCTGCGTATTTGTCTTCAAAGGCCCCATGTTGATTTTCGTCTTTTATTAACCGCCAGAAAGGTCTTTGTGAACCCAACTTTTTAAACATTTGTCCATTATATATCTACAGCTGGAGGGTCAGCTGTGCAACTCAGTTCCCAGGGTCTTACAGGATTTATTCTCCTGTTGCTTTGGTAGATGGGGATGAGGTCTCCTGGGCACCTACTGCTGTGCCCCAGCTGCTGTGAATAGACCCGAGTCGGGGGAACTGCAATGCCCACTGCACGCTGCTGCTGCTCGGCCTTCCCCCACTTACTGACATTCTTGGAACCGCTAGGAATTTCATGGATGGGCAACAATTGTATTTTTTATGCCACTTCAGTTGCCACTGTACATAGTAATAAATTACCATTTTCGACCATTCAAACCTATGTTCAGTATCGTAGGTTTTTGTCTTTTAAGTCTGTCAGATGCTGTTTTAACCCACTCTTATTTTGGAATTTAATCTGTGTGTATATATATTTTTTGATAATTTTTTTGGTTGGGTCATCTTTTAAAATTGCTTCACAAACAAAATTGTGTGCACAAAAATTAGATACAAAAAAAGTAATGGTCTTTTTCAAAATCGACACAGTATCTTTATTTGTATATCTCCTTACATGTCCCAACATATTCAAATGAGTTTGAGGAATAGTTTTTTCCCACTAAAGTAAGGCACATATATCCTCAGTAGTGATCTAATAGCTCCTAAACTGACTATGACTCTAATATGGAAATGTTGGCTGTTAAAAAGTATAACTTGGGAACCTATTTGTGTAATTGTGTTTAGAGTAACTTTCTTTTATCTAAATAATAGTTACCAATATTGGGATAGACCTTTGAGTCTCCATTTCTTTATCAAAACAAAAAAAATAAAGAGAGATGTATATGTTTTAACTATCACATGTTGTTTTTCTTAAATCCAATTAGACTGGTGACTTGGGTTCATTCTGTTTAGGCAGGATATTTTTCAAGGCAGCAAATAATTTGGGACACGTGGACCACAGAGAACTAAAAGAAATGTTTTTGTTTATCTTCCCTCAAGGAGCCTTGGTCATCATTTGACATATACACCCAAAACGGGCAACTGGGAAAGCCAAAGTGTAGGGTAAGAATGGACAAATACCTTTCCCTGTTTTTCCTCTAAGTGGAACATCTTTTGTTCTCTTTAAGATTATCTGGTATTCTTTATTTATTAAAATTTTTAATTTAGAATATCTAGAAATGTTCTTTAAACATATCTTATTGCTTTTAATAAATTCAAATTATTTTGGAAGAGAATTGTATTTTTCAGCTATTTATACAGTGGAAGCTAGCATAGTAATAGGCTTAAACATGGACTTCCATTTTTATCTCTTTTGAAAATGAAAGTGAAATGATTAAATCTGGAAAATTTAATCATTTAAATATTCTAATGTGGCAAACTAAAAACAAAAATTTATACCTTATTAATAACTCAGAAATTTGCAATATTACTACTTATAATGGTTGAATTCACCAGTAGGTGCATCTGTTTCCTACCCAGGGAGTGGGGGCTTTTGTTTTTGTTTTTTTCACCTTTCTAAAGATCCAAAGTGATGATGGTATAAAGTGATCCTCTATTTAATTTATATCAGGGTACGTGTGCAATTGTCATAAAGTAGGTGAAGTTTCAAAACTAATATTTGAACTCAAGAGTTCTGCTTTAGGATTAAATGCTAATGATGCCTGAATTCCATCATATCAGCTCAGCATGAAGTTTCCGTTTGTTTACTTTTTTGCCCTTACTCTTAAAATTATCAGTTTAGAAATGGGTCTGATTTTAGAGTGATCAATCATTATTGTGATCATTGTGCTTTTAGTTCTCTTTCATTCTAAATAAGCATAATTTATATAGCCTCACAAAATAGGAGGGATACATTTTGGCCAGATACCATTAGGAACTTACCCAAGTGTCCCCAAAATGAACAACTCTGTATATAAGGTACTTTCTCATTTTCTCAATGGTAAGATCAAAAGCTACAAATTTTTTTTGGCCAACTTAAATGTATAAACTTTTAGGGATAAAGATGAAATAATCGAATATCATGTTTCTTGAGAAAATCATATTCAGATACTTCACAGAACTTTGATATTAGCATGTTCCTAACTGCTACAGAAATACTTTATCTTTTTAGTTTTTTAGAGCACATCATCATTTCCATCCAAGTGTTTGAGATTTCATGCTTTTTTGAAGCCATGTTTTTATGCTATAATTGGAACTTTTTTCCTAAGTTACAAATAGCCACCTATTTAACATCAGGAAAGCTTTTTAAAAAGCTTCCCTGTTAGGTAAATGTATATTTGTAACTCTAAAGCTGTTTTCCAGGTTGCTTTTTAAAGTCACCTTCAAAAGACTTGTTAATAGCATGTAACATTTTGAATTCTGTTATCCCTCTCTGTAATTAATAATTAAATATTTTAGAATTTTTTGCCTTTTTACCACTTCCTTAAGCTGTAGCCATCCAAAACTAGAAACTAGAATTGATTACAATTTTTTTTGGAGGGCTGATATATCTTCTACAAATAATATTTATATTTAAATACATATAAAATAAATAAGGGATCACTACCTAATATGTGAAATTTCCTAAGGAAACATAAAGTTCTCCTTTTTTATGAGGGATAATTTTAGGGGGAAAAAATCTTAACCTTACATTGAGTGATATACTGTTTTTATTTTAATCTGTATAATAATATTCTGGAGCAGGGCTAGATGATAAATGTTTTATGCTTTGCAGGCCACAGATAGTCTATATCATGTATTCTTTGTTTATTGCTTCTTTTTTTTTTTTTTAAAATCCTTTACAAATGTGAAACCATTCTTAGCTCCAGACTAGAAAACAGGCAATGGACCATAGCTTGCCAACTCCATATTTTATAAAACTGTCCAATTGAAAATTAAAAGTCAACATTTTATTATTCTTAGGATTTGGCATTATGCCTCAAATAGAGAAGAGACTCAATACATGTTACTGTCGTGTTTGGGATTTGATTTTGCCTTACTCACAAGTTAATGGGTGGTGGCCAAAGACACGGACTCTTGGGTCAGACAAGGATTTTATTTGCCAAGTCCCATGGAGTGATGTGGTATGGCTTACCTGGATGGTGTGGCCAAAGACATGGACTCTTGGGTCAGACAAGGATTTTATTTGCCAAGTCCCATGGAGTGATGTGGTATGGCTTACCTGGATGGTGTGCATGCAGTGGGTCTGCATTGCAGCTGAGGAACAGACACAGCTGAAGGAGTCCACTCCTTTCATACCAAACATTAAGCAAGCCTGCTTTTTTTTTTGTCCCAGAGAGAGACATTATCTCAACCCTCAAGGTGGCTCACAGCAAAAACCCTGAGAAATGGCTCAGGTAAAGAGCGGGTTAGAGCCTTGCATTCTTGGCACAGCCAATAACATACAGGGACCTTCAGGATCTATGTTGATTGCCTCTTCTAACATGTAGCTTGAATGAGTAAATGAACAATGTTTTGCTCTGGCAATATTTTATGACTAATACAATTTATTTTCCCTTCTTTCCAGGAATCGTTAGAACAAATACAACAAAACCTGTGTTTTATTCGATTGACTCCTCGTAGAAATTTATTTACAAAAAACTTAACACCTGTTAACTATGATGTATTTTTTCACATGTTAAAGCAGTGCTTTATGAAGCGCAATGCCAAGCTAATAGACCACTTACAGTAAGTAAGAATAAAAGCAAGTATAAAAGTAGCAGTTTAATGCGAGAATTATACTGTCACGTATAAAAATAGAGGTCTATTTTTTATATCTTGTATATCTTGATTAACAGAGTGAGGTAGCACATTTTCACTCATATTCAAAATACTTCCTTCTCCCTGGTGCACATTTTGAGAAAAATATATTTTCCACATAATCTCCTGAGCTTAATTTTTTTTTCCTTTGGAAAAATGACCAGGGATGCCTACAAGTTGTTTTACCTTTGTTAGAGTATGTGCTCAGGATCACCTTTATGAAGAACTAGCTGCTTGTCACTAGCCGTGGTAAAAAAGTCAGCATTAGTGGTGGCACACCCAGTATCTGCCTCTTGTCATTGCCTGTCCTTCCTGGTTCTATTTCCTAACAAAATAGGGATGGATCATTATATCACCCTAGTTTTCCTGCCCTGGACCAAATTTTTTGTTTTCATCTAAAGCTTTATAAAAGATTACAGCAATTATTACCTCCTTCATATCTATGTAAGTATAATTTTTATATAGGGCTGATGTGTACATTTCTGAGTTATGCATTATACCTTATAATCAGCAGCCCATAGTCATTCAAAGTATTGTCAGAAGATGGGCAGAATGTTAAAATAATCATTTTAATTAATTTGATCATCATTAAATGTATTAACTGAATGAGCCGTTGGTTGGACAATATTTATGTAAATGTAAAAAGTGACAATAGACTAGTAAAAGTAATCCACTATTTTATCTTGTCACCTTGTGGTAATGGCTATTTTGAATGAAAATACCAATAATATAGGAAATTAAGGAATAAATATGGTAAACTGGTACAAAATGTTCACAATTCCCTTTGAGATCTCTATGAATTGAAAGCATGGTTATATCTGTGACTAGGATTCTATTCAAAATCAAAAAGTATTGGAAATATTTTCTACCAAAATACTTTAATGCAGTTGTTTACTTATTGTCAGAGGCTTGCTGGTGGTTTCTTGCGAGGCTAACGCATAAGGCAGTTTTCTGCTTTATAGTTTATTCACCAGTAATTGTTACATAAAAATGTGCACGATTATTCCCTCTTTGAAAACTGCCAGATAGCAGCTTCTGCTGTTTGAACTTACTGAACTTTTACATGAACCTAAATAGAGTTAAGAATATTTTTGCAAAGAGAGTTAAAAGACAAAAGAGGTAGGTGGAAGAATGGTTTTAAAGGGCAACGTTAAACTACAATTTTGTGTAGGAATTGATTAGAATGTGTTGCAGTTTTAGTGTAGGTGCTGAGCACAGGTTAGAACTTGTTAAAATCTAAATCTCCTCTTTTCATTACAGGTAAGCCATGAAACTTTAGGAATGTAGTTAAAGCTACATAGTATATGTAAGCTCTTAAACTGAATAAGATTAATTATATGTAATAGGCATTTTAAATTAGGTTTAGAAGCTATCTCTGTCAATATTAACTGACAGCCCTTATGAAAAAGAATTAAACAGATTTGCTCTGTATTTCTTTTGCAGTTCATTGAGTCCAGTTGATGCAAGGGATATATTAAAGCAAACAAGAAAAAAGGAAAAAACAAAAATAACGAATATGTATCCTCGAGATTTTAAACGCCTTTTTGAAACTATAGAGTGTTCCAAAGATTATACTTGTAAGTGGCTATATGATGACTTCATGGAAGACACAGTCACATAGAGAACTGGACTGCTAAGACAGGAGCTGGAGCTATTTATTTTATTTGGAAATTATGACACAAATGGAAAACTAGGCTGGAAAAGCTCACAGCCTTTTAATGGAAGGTAACTATTACTGTCTTTGTTTTGTACAAACTAGACAGATCATTTTTTCTGAAGTTGATACCATTAGTACATTGGATAAAACAGTGGCTATTATTTCATTCACAACTGAATAAAAGGAAAACTTCAGTTAATTGTGGATTTGATCAGATTGGATTTGTTTCAAATTCCTATCTACTGTCAACATGCTGGTAATTGTTGGGTATTACCAGATGAAATTTAGTTTTAAAAATCCTTTTTGATCAAATACATTGTATTAATTTAAATACTTTATTGATTTTTGTAGCCTCCTAGGGGGCAAAGAGTTTGTATATTTTTAAGTTTAGAAAGTAAATAAAACTGATTTAAGTGGTTTGTTTCAGTTCGTTGAACTGTAAGTACTGTGTAATGAAATTATTTAAATTTTAATATGGTTTAAACCTTTTAAAAATTAAAATATTTTAAATAATAAGATTTTGTGATTTTTTTTTGGGGGGGGTCTCTATCTAATGAAACATAAAATTGACCCTAACTTACTCACTTTAAATTCTTTCATGTATAGTCATTGTAATCTGTGTTATTCAAAAGTCCCTTGCATTTTTATTTTATCAAGAAAGTTTAACTGAAGTTAGATCTTTACATGAACCTAAATGAAATTAAGGATATCTTCTTAAATCTTTAAAGAAGCTACTGGATTTTAGCTGAGACATATCTAAATCTCCTCAATTAGATTTGCTTGCTGTTATAACACTTTATAATACCTAAGGCATATTATTAGTAACTCTTTGTAGGGGATGTTCTTAACAATACTTAGCCAAACCAGTTCTTCCCAACTTTCATTTACAAATCAGTCTGGCTGGAAACTCTCAATTTGTATCCTGCCAATACGTAAGCTGCCTAATCATAATGTCATTCAGTTTCTCTCTTTTCTGTTTCTTTCCTAGTCCTATGCCTTAAGCTTAAATTCCTCGTGAAGCTTTTTAAGTACCTCTCTTTTATGTTCCAGTTCATCTTATTATTGCCCTATTAATCTTTCTAAAACATCCATTTCACCATAGACTCTTCTTTGGTTTCCAAATGGTTCATAGTGATATCTGTCTCTTAAGATATTGTCAGGAGTAAATGAGTTAAGAAGGGGCTCAGCAGAGAAGGTGACAAGAGTGGTGGCTATTCAAGTTAGTGTAATGTTCTCTTCCCCCACTTCCTCCTATACAGGTAGCCAAAGGCCTCTGTGTTTTCTTCATTCTGCATTCAAAAAACTAGAATTTTTAAAAAAGAATTTTACAATTATCTAAGCACTAAAAGATGGAAATAATTAATGGAACTTAATACGTGGAGTTAGTTACTCACAGTAGCATTAAGGTACTCCAAGAGCTTAGAATTAAGGTTAGCCTTCTTGTTACATAGTGAAAACCCAGAGGAGTCAATAGTGTCCAAAGCCTCTGGAGAGATCAACTAAATTAACTAAAAATTTACAGTTCCTTAGTGATAGCAATTAGGAGGTCAGGCCAGTTTCACACAAGTGGTGGACACAACCCTGGTGGCTGAGTACAGTTTCTCTTGTGATAACCTTGGCTGTGTAAAGAAAGAAAAGGAGAATGCAGCGTTTGAGGTGGGTTCCTGTATTTCTTAATTTTTTAAAGAAGACATTTAAACATGTTACTAGGTTACAAGAATGTCAGCTGAGAAATACTTTAAATATAGCTCAGAGGCATTAACTGATGGTTTTTCAGAAAGGGAATGGGTTCAAAAGATCAAAGAAGCACATTTTGCTCTTCGCCTAAACAGAGTATGGATTCTAATATAAATATATGTAGGAGTCAAAAGATGAATTAATGCCTTACTGGTGGTATATGCACTGAGAAATATCAGACAGTGCACCTCAGACAAAATGGAAGAGGGGGCTAGAGAATGACAAATTTATTAACTGCTGTGGGCAATCAGAAAGGGAGTTAAGGAGACACTAAACCATACAGAGTGTCTAGCTAAGGATGGAAACCAAATTCATAGTGACTGGAGCAATAGAGAATATGGACAATTATACTAATAAAAGTTGTGTATTCAGATTAGCCTTTAGGTCTGTGCACGTGAGTGATTTCCATTAGTTGTGGAGTGAGAAATTAGTCTGATATTTGACATCTTTCAGGTGGGATGGATGCTTCCTAAAGGCGGTGGGGTATGCCCAGATCTCCTGGTGGGGAGAGCACAGTTGCCTGACGTCTCTAGCTTCTTCCCTTGAATATAGCACTGTGTTTATGCTAAGGTTACACTTACTGCAGGCTGTTCTCAGGCGAAGACTAAGCATGGTGGAGGTACTAAGGCAAGCCCTTCTGGTGACACAACTCCAACGGGCAATTTTGGCCCCAGGACTGACTCCCTGTTGGCCTGGCTAAACCGTTTTTGGAATTTTGCTGTGGTCTAGAACTCCCTATCCAACGTTCCTCCTTTTTCTCCTTCCATAATCAGACCTGCAATCACTGTCTAAAACATGTCATGCCTTCCCCTCTCTTCTCTAAAAACCTTTTGCATGTTTAATCTTGTCTTATCATCTGCTTCTCTGGAGATGCAAACACAGGAATCAAGGAATGTGAAAGTAACAAAAAATCGCCGAAATAACGAAGCAAGTTTTAGAAAGTCAGTTTTAAGACATTTAAACTCTGATATTAACATGCCAGAGGTGGAGTGATTCCTGGTGATGACAAGGTCCAGGTCCGGTACCAAGCAATTCAGGATTAAGCACTTACCAAGATATTTTGCCAAAAGTCCTTTTATTTTTGCTGATAGCTGATAACAAAGGATGTTCGTCTGGGTCTGTTCATTCACAACAAAATAAGGTGATTTAAACAAGTTGTCTCATGGAAATGTCCAACCAGGTAAACAACTAGGGGTGTAGGGCTCTTTCATCTCATCATTTTCTGGAATACTGCTTTTTTCTTCATGGTAGGAGATAGTACACCACCAGCCGTATATCCAAGTTCCAACTAGTGGGAACTGAAAAACATATGTATAGGCTGAGAGAAAGACTGAAGGAATGGGACAGTCTTCTGAGATTTGGGGCAGTTGGCTTTCTGTGTCAGGGGGAAAGGGAACAAGACACGGTAGGGGAAATGGCTCATGTCTGGGTAGCTGGAACCACATCCCAGAATAGGAAAGCCTGGACCATCCCATCTCTTAGTATGGAGTCCAGCATAAAGTTTTCCCTGAGAACTCTTCTCACACTCTTTAGTACCTCGGAATGTTCTATTGTGGAATTAGACCCTAGTTCTCTGGAATGCCTTATGACATGTTTAGTTCAGTAAACGATTTTTGATTCCCTTCTATGTATCATGCTTAATGCTGAGCAGTGGTATGAGTTGATGATACTAGTAGTGCTGGTAGAATGCTGGATGCAGGCATTATCCTATACTTACAGACTTCAAAATTTAAACTCATTAATTCCTTATAGTTGTATGGTGCTTTATAGGTTTTTCAAAATACTTTCATAGGATTTATTCTTATCACTCTGGAAGGTAATATCACCTTCACTATAAAGTTAATAGGCTTGGAAAAGTTACCCAAGGTCACAAGGTCTCAAATCCACATCTTTGAATTCTCAGCCACTATTTTCGCTACCCCATGGCTGCTTCTAGACAACTTCAGGAAGTGTCAAAAGTCTGCCTGTCCAGGCTGTAGAAATCAGGCTATTACAGCGCCAGAGTATGCCCCCGACAGATTACTTACTAATTGCAAAGGTAAAATGTACCTTTATAATGAATTCTAGCAGCTACCATTTTAACCAACTAATCAGATTTAATTTTATTAATAGTGGGACAACCTGACATGCACATTCAAATGTGATATGGCGCAATACGAAGTGAACAATGTAATTTGTAGTGTGTTTTTGCTAAAAAACTCCCAAAACAAAACACTTGAATCAAATCAAGTCTCTACTAGACTCTAGCAGCTAGATCTAGCCTGCAGTTTACAGGAAACAAGGAATAGAGGAATAAGTTGATTGACATTATTAGAAAAAAGCCAGACAAATACAGAATATTTGTTTCACAAGACCCAACAGCTCGGACTCAAGAGTCAACGTCACGAAAAAGAAAATGATCTTGTTTTTTTTTTTTTTTAAAAAAAGTTACAAAAGCCTTTCCTAAAGTGAATATGGTTTTTGCTTACTAGTATAGAAATATTCTTAGGTGTGACAATGTTGTAGTTTTATAGGATACTGTTCTTATCCTGAAGAAATACATGTTACAGTATTTAATTATGAAATGTTATGATGTACTAGCTATGAAATGTTATGTCTGCAACACTTTTAAATGATTCTACAACACAACTTTCAAGTGGTTCAACAACAATACACATGCATACAAAGAGAATGAGCAGAAATGGCAAAATGCTAACATGCTAGATCTAAGTTTTGGGTATAAGTTTGTTCATTGCGTTGTTTTCTCAACTTTCCGTCTGCACTAAAATTCATAAGAAAATATTAAAGAGGAAGAAGTACCTCCTCTCCTTGAGGAGTCGCCTTGTGCGACAGCGACCGACGACAGTGAGCAACGAATGCCAGAGCATCGCCTGGCTCCTGCTTCGTCCGCACCCGCCCGCGCGGCTCCCTCGGGACCCCGTCTGCGCATGCTCAGGCGCTCCCCGCCCCCGCCGCGTCCGCCCCGCCCCTCGGCGTGCGTGTGCGCGCAGAGCGCAAGCGCGCGGCTCCCGGCTGCCCGCGAGAAGCCAGCTGCGGGACGCCGCTGACATTTGACGTGCGGAGCTTGCGAAAGGATGGAGCCGCCGAAGGTGGAAAAGTTCAGCACCACCGACAGGGGAAACGGGCTGCGCGCCTTGGCCCCGCTGCGCCCTGGAGAGCTGCTATTCCGCTCCGATCCCTTGGCGTACACGGTGTGCAAGGGGAGTCGTGGCGTCGTCTGCGACCGCTGCCTCCTCGGGTACGTACGGAGCGCCCTCGCCTACCTGAGTCCCAGCACTTTGGGGTTCGGGCTGCTGGGGGCGTGTGTGTGTGTGTGTGGGGGGGGCAGCCCGTCACGGGGTTTCACGGGAGCTCGGCGGTGCCCAGCCCCGCACTTCTCCTCACGTGCAGTTAGTTCCTGGGGGCTCGTAGCTGCTGACAGACTCCGCGCGGCCACCGCATGGGCTGCCGGGCCGGGGGTTGTGGGCGTCCCAGGCTCAGTCCCTGCAGCTCTGTAGGGCGGAGCGGGACCCGCTAACACCTACCCGCATTGGGCTGCGGTGGGGATTGTGGGGAGCCGGTGGGAAAGACGTAGGGGAAGAGTTGGGTCGTGGGTAATTTCGCTGGGGAACGAAGTCTGTGTCCTGTGCGATAAGCTTCACTGGTGCGGCTGTGGAAATCACAGTTGGCGAGGGGGACGGTGGGTGGGACAAGAATGGTATAAATCAGTCTCGGAGCTAATGCTCAGCCAGGAAAGGACTGGGCTTGCAGGGAGCGGAAGGCTCTTGGTGTTTAGACGACACAGTCTATGGTCCAGGTTCTGTTTGGACTGGGGATACGAAGATGAACAGGACATCCTTAAGAATCCTGAAGGAGCCGATACGTGAGAGGTAATTAATTACAATGTATAGAAGTGCCGAAACAGACATGCAACACTGCGGTGGGAGCGTAAGTTACTGAGGTTCCGTGGTGTGCTTCGCATTTAATGGATGTGCAGGTAAGTCTGACTCTTAACCACCCATCTAGAGGTGAGAATTCATGGGAATGTTTTTATTAGGCTGGAAGCACTGGGCTAATGTAAAGTGCTATGTGAAAGCAATTTATGGAAATATGTAATATATATGCACAGTCATAGGAATTGTGTTCAAGCAACACATGTTATTGAGCTCCTGATATCTGCTAAGAAAATGAGCTCCCATTGAGATGGGTGGGATGGTTTTTTTCCATGAGTAATCTTCCAGACCTGTTAGTCTGGGATTTGGGTGAGTGGAGGCGAAGACGTAAATTCAAAGCTCAAACCTGCAGCTTGAGCATTAATCTTACTACCTCCTTATTGGATTTATAATTGAGGAATTTATTTAATTTTGTATTGTAAAGTTACCAATAATTGTAAGCAACCGTAGGCACAACAAAAAATCTGTTGAGAGAACACTGAAGTTTCTGTAAACAGTGTAGTTGAAAACCATTCATTCCTTTCAAGACTTGACTTTGTGCCGAAGGCCCTGATATTGAAAGTCAGAGATCTTTGATTCTCAAACAAATTACAGAAAAGTGGGCTCTTCATCCTGTTAAATCCTTTGGGAGGTATATCTAGAATTTGAATGTAGTCCAAAGTAGAGCACTTTCTGTTTCTTAAGTCCTGTAATATTAATTAATGGAGAAGACGTGGGTCATCTTGCAGATAAAATCACACTGCCAAGTTATTTAGTAGTAGTTGGAATAGAAGTTTTGGAATAACTACATGATGACAAATTACTGAATTATCAGAGCTGGACTTGAGTCATATTACACATGGAATTGTCCATTTTCCAAGATTGACTACACAAACCCAGTCCTTTGTGCGTGGGATGCTTCTTGATTTACCATATTATTTCATTACTACTGTCTGCCACTCATTTTTTTATTAGCAAGAACTGAAGTGATTTAAGCAAAAAAAAAAAAAAAAAGGAACTTCATGGAAGAATATTGGAGAGTTCTTAGCATTCTTTTGAAGTCTGGAGGAAACCCAGCTCTGAAAATGGGCAGGAACCAAGGAAAATTCCACAGTCAGAGTTGTACTTTAGAAGTAGCTGAGGTTGGGACCTGGGGGGTATGTCATTTCTGATGCTGCCTGGTAATACTGGGTTATGCAGCATATACCACCAGCACCATGACACTGGATCCTGCTGCTTGGGAAACTAGTTATTGCTGGAAAGTTCTTTTCTTAACCATGCTTTTTTTCACTATTAACTTCTAATTCAAAGTCCTCAGTAGGTGTCTTGGATTGGTTGAGCTTAGGTTACTGCTTGTACCCTAGCTGGAAGGAAAGTTGAGGTGAGTATTTGGCCTTTTTGGCTTATAAGAATGGAGGCAGTCTCGAATTCCCACCAATATTCACATAGTGGAGAAATCAGAAAACATAAACAGGGAAAGGGATGTAAGTAAATGCCAAACTTACAAACGAATTTTTCATAATGACTAACAAACACGTTTATTAGCACTTTACACAAAAAATATATTTGCACTTCTTTTATATTGCTAGGTTATAATTGACTTGTGCAGTGTTAGGTGTTCTTTTTTTATGCCAGTTTTATTTTTTTTCATACTATATATAATTTTTTTTTGATATTTTATTATTTTATTTTCCTCTTCCCTCCTCCCCCCAGTAGGTGTTCTCTTGAATGCTTCCACCTCAGTGGTTGTTGTGTTTCTGAAGTGCCCAGTTGGGAGACACCGCAGCCTGGAAATAGAGTTAGAGAAATCAGACTTTGATGCATTTTTTATGCAGTTTTCAACCCTATTGAAGGTGTGTCATTATGGGATACAGTTTCTGTGTTCCTTATTACTTTGTAAGTAAAACTTGTTTCTTCATCCATCATCAATTGTGAAGTCTCCAAGAGGAGATATTACACCTTTCAATTTTTGTAGCCCCAAGGCCTGGCACCTAGTAAGCTCTTAGTTTGTAATATGAAAGTCTGGCAGAATTGTCCTCTAGCTGTCCTTGCCTTCTGCTGCCTTCCATTTGAATTAAGAAATGGAACGAAAATATTAGTTTGTAACAATTAACAGTGTCAGGGGGTCGGGGTCGGGGGGAGAAGAGAACCAAATACATAATCTATAAGAACAGATATTTGTTATAATTACTTCATTAGTCTCCAGATTATTTATTAAGATTCTACCTGATGTTTTTTGGCCTTGGGCTATTTTGATTTCTGCTTTAGTTCTTGCATATTTTTATTAAGTGGAAACTTGAACCTGCTTCATGGCATTTCTTGCTTTTATCCTGTCATTAAGGATTGGCTTCTTGTTTTTCATGTTGTACGTGGAAAAGAAAATGAAATATGTAAATTGGAGAAAGATTATATGACAAATTGTTACCTGAAATAATTTATATTACCCTTATTCTGCTGTTGCACACATTTTTAGTTTGAAGGAGCTGAAAAGATTGACAGGTTATTTGTGTTAATCTGTTTTGGTAAATGTACCACATAAAATTCCATTGTGTTTATTTTTGTAGGTCTCCCTACTCCCCCAGGTAGTGACCTAAGTTTGATCTTCTTATATCCTTGCAGGGGGCCTAGCATACAGGAGATACTAACTGTTGACTTTGTATAGGGATCGTATTTGGGGGAATTTTAAGTCAATATATGTTTATTTTCAGTTTTCTAAACTTCTAAATTGCTTACAGTATCCATACCAAGAGCTTCCTGTGTCAAACTCTAATGCTAGTTTCTTCTGTAGGATAAAGAGAATAGCTCTTCCATCATTAAGGCCAAGACTGAGGCAGAGTGCCTCCCAGGAGGAAGGAGGATGAATTCAAAGTGGGAAGTCCATCTTTTTTAGTCCTGGTAGAGTGTGGGAAGAAGGGGGACAAAGATAGGGAAAACAGACTGAGAAATATACGTTCCGATCTCCCGTCCGGCCGAAGTTCTGGGGTGGGGTGAGTGTTTTAAATGGGTTGATGGGACAGTCAAAGTAGATGGCCTTTGGTTCTGTTCCTTATTTGGAATCTTGAGAAGAGAGAGCTATGTAGGATAGTGCTGTGCCAACACTGGGGCCAGTAGCACAGTAGTGCTAGAAGGAAGTAGCTAGATGGAGGAGCTTCTTGTAGTAGGGGATTCTGAAATGCTGTCATACCCCTGTGACAGATGTAGAGGAGCTTAGAGGCATGGTGGAACAGCAGGCATCATGACAAAAGACTATGTGACTCTAGACTAAAGATCAGGATCAGTGATACCAGCATGACATCCCAAAAGGTGGGATGGCATCAGTCTAGCTATGGGACCTGATCACCTCCTTGCAACAGAGACCAGTGAGATTCCACAGAGGCACCAATATCCTTCTTGCTTCCATAGGATGCCCCACTTGGAGGAAAAAAAGCAACTATTTAATCCTGTGCTAATAAAGAGTTAAACTTAAGTATCTGGATGTTAACTGGCAAAGACATATTATTTGGCAAATTTTAAGTTTCTGATTGTTTACTAGGATTAATATTCATGAGGAAGATTAGATTAATTATAGAAAAACAGCCCCATTTTTGAGACATATTAGCTCAATTATAGAAAAGAAATCAACTACATTTGAGTTACAGTGTGGGTAAATATGATCAGGCAATAAAGTACAAAAAAGAACACAGTGTTTGGTGAGATGATATAATCTATCTTGGCCAAGACTCAACCTGGGGCGGAGGCAGGAGGGAGTACCTTCACGAATTGAGATAAGAAGAGGTGCCAGAGAAGGCAGCTGCAGTGATTAAAAGGTTTGAGGATGGCTAGGGAAATGGCTCCTGATTGACTCAGTCTTAGAGAAGAAAAGGTTCTTGTAGGAGAGAGTGAGTTGCCTAGTGAAATGCAGTAGGATTGCTGGTAAGTGCTGAGGGTCCACTTAAAACGTGTTCGTTTATTTAAAGTGAGAGCAGTTAGCAGGGTAGTGCCTTTTTCTCTCCCAGTGGTCACTGCCTGACTATGAGAATTGGGTTTACCCAGGACAGCCAGGTTAGAATGGATGGATGGAGGAAGGGAGAAAGAAGGTTGAAATTGTAGGCAAGGCAGGGCATAATCATGGACCATGGTGTCTAAGCGAGGACTGAGGTCATGAGGAGGATGCTGGACAGTGAAATATGGTGGGATCAATGGATTAGAGGACCTGATGGGGTGAAAGAAATGGTGGTGTGGTCGAGAATGGACTGACTTGACATACATGTGCTTTAGAAGTAGTGCATGTGCTGGCACAGCAAGGTTTAGGGTATGGCAGAAAGTGGCTGAGGTAGGGACTAAGAAAGATTGTTGAAATGATCAGAAAACTGAGAGGCTGAGATGTCAGATGAGTTTTGTAAATAAGTAAAGTGACCAAGAATGTCAGGCATTAGAATGAGTAGTTTTGACAAAGGCAGAATTCTCATATTGGCTTCCTAACCCAAAGTTTAAGGCTGAGTAGAAAGAGCCAAGTGGAGACAGGGAGGCACTCGCCTCTGTTCAAATAGAGCATAAAGCGTTCTATTGTTTGGCAGTTGATATTGTGAAATGTGTGAGCAGCAGGTGCAAATGAACTGCTGCAGTGTTCTAGACTCTTCCTGCAATGGCAGGGCTGACGATTGAAGGACTAGTAAGATCCTCTCACAGGGCTGGTAGAACCTTGAGAGATGGCTTGAAGTCAAGACTTTCAGATTCTCGAGCAATGGCTAATGAGTTTACCTGAGGATCAAGGACTTGGAATAAAATAAAGTAAAAGGTTATATAAGAAGGTGGGTTGGGAAGGGACTCTACGGATATGACTTCCATAAGTGGGAGTTATAATTCCTGTTTCTTTTGCTTCTTTCTTTTGCCAAGAGGTTTGGGAAAGGGCTGTATGGCAGAGTCCTGAGCCTGAAAACATTTGGTCCACGTGAATGCGACAGCAGAGGACGTTCTTAATCAGAGAGGATGGCCTGCTTTTGTATGTATAGCAGTAAGTTGTTCTTCGGAAACCTGATGCTTGTTCAGAGGGCTCAAGAACAGAGTAGCTATGGGAACATGGAGGCTGGGGCCTAGAACCCAACAGTACAGGCTTCCCTTCATCACGGCCATTGTGGCTTCTGCTGGTACAGAGTGCCCAGTTCACAACCTAGTTCCCCAAATGGCGACACACCTTCAGGACCAGCCAGCCAACTGGTCGGTGTCAGGTTTTTATTTTAGATCCTTCTGTCATGGATTGTTGATTTGAGAACTGGAACTCTCATTTTTCTTCTGCACTTGGATTTGTTTTTTCTACCTATACCACCATCTCTGAGACCTACTGAAAATCATCTAGAACAGCACCCCGCCCCTCCTGCCCCACAACCTTTTTGGCCCCAGGGATTGATGCTCCTATGAGAATCTAATGCCTGATGATCTGAGATGGAGCTGAGGCGGTGATGCTGGCACTGGAGAGCGGCTGCAAACACTGATGGAGCTTTGCTCACTCGCCAGCCACTCACCTCCTGCTGTGCTTCCCGGTTCCTAACAGGCCACAGACCAGTACTGGGAGTTGGGGACCCTTGTTCTAGAAAGCTGTGCTTCCTCGCAATGTTGCCTCTGACCTTCACTGAAGGAGAATTGAAGCCATGGGCTAATGCCTGAAGTCTGACTGCTCTAACATACACTGTCAGACCAGTACTTCTCAAACTTTTCAGTCTCAGGACTCCTTTATATTCTTAAAAGTTATTGAAAAGTGTTTCATAGGAGGAGTTTTTAAAAAGTAATTTAGGAAGAGGTTTTACGTTTGGGGTTATATCTATTGATTTTACTGCATAAAAATTAATGTTTTGAAAATATGCATTTAAACATAATAAATTAATTCACTTTAGCAAAGTTTTTAATGAAACTGTATTTTCCAAAGAAAGCTTACTGAGAAAAGTTGCTTGCTTTACATATATTCATATCTCTTTAATGTCTAGCTTATAGAAGACCCTTAATTTCTCAAAACTGCTTCTGCTTTCAGTGTATTACAAAATCACATCATACTGCCTCTAGAACACTCCACTGTACATTCGTTAATGAGAATAGAAAAGGCAAAAAACGTCTTAGTATTATTATGAGAATAGTTTTAACCTTGTGGGCCCCCTGAAAGGGCTTTGGGGATTCCCAGGGGTCCCTGGACCATACTTTGGGAACCATTGTTATAAAACACTGGACATGTCTTTTGTATCATTTTGAGAAGTGGGAGTTTGTTCTCTAGTAAATGTTGTTCAAATATGGACAACATTTGCTTCTGGTTTTCTCATAACCTGCCAGGATATATGGGGTCAGGAACCGGATGTGGAGCTCGAGAATCTCAGGATGACCCACTCAGGTTTTGCTTCCCATCCTCTAACTCTGGGCTGCTTCTGTTTGTCAAAGGTCTAGAGATGTTCCACTGAGTTGGATGTGGCCAACTATGGGATAGTGATTAACCTTGATTATCAAGAGAAAGAGAGAGAGCCACTTTTCATTTACTTGTTATCGCAGTATATGATGATCGTCTATTACTGTTCAATATCTATTTATTATCACTTACCGAGTAATGCCAGGCATGATTTGAAGTGCTTTACCTTGTGTGCTCCTTCACTTAATACTCACAACAGCCCTAAAAAAGTGTCCGTCATGTTCCTGATGAGCACTGATATGGACTAGAGAGCATTCATACATTTGTCATAGAAGTGTAAATTGGTACTTGCTCCTTTGGAGGGCAGTTTGATCATACTTGTCACAATTGAGCGCTGTCTTTTCTTGACCCTACTTTGGGATTCTTATGGAAATATAAATAACAATGGAATTACAAGGATACTTAGCACAACATTTTGGTAATTTGTAAAAAAGGGAGAGAGAATTTTAATGTCCATTTAAAGGGGGCTGGTTAAATGATGGTGCAACCATGTTGTAGAATACCGTTTAGCTGTTAATTTTGAAGTGAACCAGTTAGTACAGATGTGAATGGCTGTCCATGACATTGCTGGGTGAATGAAGCTGTAGAACAATGTATGTATTTAAGTAAAATCTTTGTGTATTTATTTATGTACTTATGTGTATAGAAGAGGTCTGCAAGGACATCCCAGCATCCTAATGATTACTTCTGGAGAATGGGATTTGGAGGGATTTGGGGAGATATTCCTCTAGACTTTATATATTTTGTATTTCCCCCAAGTCAAGCTTGTAGCATTTTTTTTTTTTTGTAATTACAGATTTAAATAAATTTTCAGAAAATCTTTCTTAGAATTTGTTTCTTTTGGAATTATGTAAATGGGATGAAGATGCCTTTGAAATGCTTGCCAGCTTATGTCCACTTTTTTTTGAATTGCCAGCTGATTAGACCAAGAATGACCCTCTTCACAGAAGGTGAGCCAGTTCACTGGGTGGCCGTTGGCTTTAGAATTTGAACTGACAGAGGTAGGACTCCTGTTAATGGTCCCCATAATTCTCCTTGCTCTACCTTTGTTCAACTCTGGTTATTCAACTTTTTCTTGGTATTTCTGAGATATCACAGCATCCATTAGTAAGTGTTATTCATTTTCCTCAGTTGGCACACAAGATTACCACCTCTCCCAGCTTCCTTGCAGTTGAATTGGAGCCCTGTGACTCAGCATTGGCCAGTGGAGTGTGGGCTGAAGGCTACACAAGCCATTTCTGGGTCTGCCATGAAATACCCTGTGCCGTCCTCCCTGCTCTGTCTTACCTTGCCTTGGTGACTGTGGAGGCTGTGAGCTGAGGTGGAGAAACAAGAATCATGAGTCATGGCATGGAGGAGAGCTGCTCTGGAGGATCGCCTTAATGCGCTTTTAGTGGGAGCTAGAAATAAACCTCTACTGAGTGAAGTCGCTCAGAACAACCTTTCTTGAATTTTAATGTGCATGTGAATCACCTGAAGATCCAGTTCAAGTACAGATTCTGATCAGTCAGGTTTGGTTGGGGGTGGCATCTTGCATTTCTAACAAGCTCCTGGGTGATGCCAAAGCTGCTGGTCTGCTGATCACACATGAGTAGCAAAGACAGGGTTAAATGAAATGACAGAGCCACTCTAAGTACTCAGTAAGCACTTATCCAGTGGATATTACAGCGTCCTGAAATAGCATTCAATATGATGAAAAGGAATTGGGGACTGACTATACATGCATAATCAAATGTTTAAATCATTCTTGAGTATATATCTCTTTTATATATGATGGACTGGAATTTAGTTTTAATATCGTTTGTGCAGAAGAGTATATACAATTAGGACTTGGGGTTATTTTTAAGATAATTTTGAACATTTACCTTTAGACTTACCATCATTTTGGTGTTTGAAATATAGTTGACCCTTGAACAACATGGGTTTGAATTGTGTGGGTCCACTTATAAGAGGAGGCAATACTTCCCAACTCATTTTATGAGGCCATTATTACTCTGATACCAAAACTTAGTAAAGATAGCACAAAAAAAGAAAACTACAGACCAATATCTCTCATGAACATAGATGCAAAAATTCTAAATAAGATACTAGTGAACTGAATACAGCAACATATTAAAAAGATTATATACCACATTCAAGTGGGCTTCATCCCAGGGGCACAGGGATGTTTCAACATATGCAAATGGATTAATGTTATACACTACATAAATTAAAAAGTATCAATCATATGATCATATCAATAGATTCAGAAAAAGCCTTCAACAAGATACAGCATCCATTTATGATCGAAACACTTAACAACATTGGCACAGAAAGAAAATACCTTAACGTAATAAAGACCATATATGACAAACCCTCAGCCAACATACTTAATGGTGAAAAACTTAAAACCTTCCCTCTAAGATCAGGAACAAGGCAAGGCTGTCCACTATCGCCACTGTTATTCAATCAGACAAGATAAAGATATAAAAGGCATCCAAATAGGAAACAAGTCAAACTGTCACTATTTGCGGATGACATGATTCTCTTTATAGAAAACCATAAAGACTCCGTAAGAACACTACTAGAAACGATAAGCAAATACAGTAAAGTCTCTGGATACAAAATCAACGTTCAAAAATCCATTGCATTCCTATATTCTAATAATGAAGCATCAGAAAAAGAAATGGAAAAAAATTCTTTTTGCAATTGCAACAAAAAGAATAAAATATCTAGGAATAAATTTAACGAAGCATGTGAAGGACCTATATAATGAAAACTACAAGACTCTATTAAAAGAAATCGAAGAAGATACAAAGAAATGGAAAGATATTCCATGTTCTTGGATTAGAAGAATGAACATAGTTAAAATTATCATATTACCTAAAGCAATATACAGATTTAATGCAATTGCCATCAAAAGCCCATCAGAATTTTTTAAAGAAATAGCACAAAAAATCATCAGAAGACCCCGAATTGCCAAAGCCATCTTGAGAAAAAAGAATGAGTCTGGAGGCATCACTCTGCCTGAGCATAAATTATACTACAAAGCGACAGTAATCAAAACAGATACACAGACCACTGGAACAGAATTGAGAGTCCAGAAGTAAACCCATATTTATATAGACAGATAATTTTTGAC